>NW_025958352.1:0-30023 GCF_023159225.1 Perognathus longimembris pacificus | reverse complement strand
AAGATTAGATAGACAACAAAACAAACACATAAATGTGGAGAGAAGGGCAGTGCGCGCAGGAGCAAAGGTAAACAGCAGACAGACCTGAATCCTTATCTTTACAAGGTCGACCTCAGAACGTTGTTCAGTTTGTCTCGGTGACGGATAATGGAAGGAAGGGCAGGCAACTGGTCGACTTCATTTAAATAAACAAATAAAAAATAAGATAAACTCTCAGGAATAGATAAATAATAACAAAAAAAAATTGTAAAGTGGAGAAAGCGAGAGCACGCGAATGCACTCAAGCAATCACACACAGCACAGCACGATGCGTATTTTTTTTTAAATTGACAAAACAAATCAAAAAGAAATCAAAAATAAAAATAAGTGGAAAAGGCGAGAGTGCGCGAGCACACAGGAGCAAAGACATCAGCGCAGCTTGATGCGTAGTAAAAAAAATAATAAATAGACAACTGGTCGACCTCATTAGAAAATAAAAACCCAAAAGATTAGATAGACAAACAAACAAACACATAAATGTGGAGAGCAGGGCAGTGCGCGCAGGAGCAAAGGTAAACAGCAGACAGACCTGAATCCTTATCTTTACAAGGTCGACCTCAGAACTTTGTTCAGTTTGTCTCGGTGACGGATAATGGAAGGAAGGGCAGGCAACTGGTCGACTTCATTTAAATAAACAAATAAAAAATAAGATAAACTCTCAGGAATAGATAAATAATAACAAAAAAATTGTAAAGTGCAGAAAGCGAGAGCGCGCGAATGCACTCAAGCAAACACAAACAGCACAGCACGATGCGTATTTTTTTTAAAAATTGACAAAATAAATCAAAAATAAATCAAAAATAAAAATAAGTGGGAAAGGCGAGAGTGCGCGAGCACACAGGAGCAAAGACAAGCAGCGCAGCTTGATGCGTAGTAAAAAAAAATAATAAATAGACAACTGGTCGACCTCATTAGAAATAAAAACCCAAAAGATAAGATAGACAAACAAACAAACACATAAATGTGGAAAGAAGGGCAGTGCGCGCAGGAGCAAAGGTAAACAGCAGACAGACCTGAATCCTTATCTTTACAAGGTCGACCTCAGAACTTTGTTCAGTTTGTCTCGGTGACGGATAATGGAAGGAAGGGCAGGCAACTGGTCGACTTCATTTAAATAAACAAATAAAAAATAAGATAAACTCTCAGGAATAGATAAATAATAACAAAAAAATTGTAAAGTGGAGAAAGCGAGAGCGCGCGAATGCACTCAAGCAAACACAAACAGCACAGCACGATGCGTATTTTTTTAAAAATTGACAAAATAAATCAAATAGAAATTAAAAATAAAAATAAGTGGAAAAGGCGAGAGTGCGCGAGCACACAGGAGCAAAGACAAGCATCGCAGCTTGATGCATAGTAAAAAAATTAATAAATAGACAACTGGTCGACCTCATTAGAAATAAAAACCCAAAAGATTAGATAGACAAACAAACAAACACATAAATGTGGAGAGAAGGGCAGTGCGCGCAGGAGCAAAGGTAAACAGCAGACAGACCTGAATCCTTATCTTTACAAGGTCGACCTCAGAACTTTGTTCAGTTTGCCTCTGTGACGGATAATGGAAGGAAGGGAAGGCAACTGGTCGACTTCATTTAAATAAACAAATAAAAAATAAGGTAAACTCTCAGGAATAGATAAATAATAACAAAAAAATTGTAAAGTGGAGAAAGCCAGAGCGCGCGAATGCACTCAAGCAAACCCAAACAGCACAGCACGATGCGTATTTTTTTTTAAATTGACAAAATAAATCAAAAATAAATCAAAAATAAAAATAAGTGGAAAAGGTGAGAGTGCGCAAGCACACAGGAGCAAAGACAAGCAGCGCAGCTTGATGCGTAGTAAAAAAAATAATAAATAGACAACTGGTCGACCTCATTAGAAATAAAAACCCAAAAGATTAGATAGACAAACAAACAAACACATAAATGTGGAGAGAAGGGCAGTGCGCGCAGGAGCAAAGGTAAACAGCAGACAGACCTGAATCCTTATCTTTACAAGGTCGACCTCAGAACGTTGTTCAGTTTGTCTCGGTGACGGATAATGGAAGGAAGGGCAGGCAACTGGTCGACTTCATTTAAATAAACAAATAAAAAATAAGATAAACTCTCAGGAATAGATAAATAATAACAAAAAAATTGTAAAGTGGAGAAAGCGAGAGCGCGCGAATGCACTCAAGCAAACACACACAGCACAGCACGATGCGTATTTTTTTTTTAAATTGACAAAACAAATCAAAAAGAAATCAAAAATAAAAATAAGTGGAAAAGGCGAGAGTGCGCGAGCACACAGGAGCAAAGACATCAGCGCAGCTTGATGCGTAGTAAAAAAAATAATAAATAGACAACTGGTCGACCTCATTAGAAATAAAAACCCAAAAGATTAGATAGACAAACAAACAAACACATAAATGTGGAGAGCAGGGCAGTGCGCGCAGGAGCAAAGGTAAACAGCAGACAGACCTGAATCCTTATCTTTACAAGGTCGACCTCAGAACTTTGTTCAGTTTGTCTCGGTGACGGATAATGGAAGGAAGGGCAGGCAACTGGTCGACTTCATTTAAATAAACAAATAAAAAATAAGATAAACTCTCAGGAATAGATAAATAATAACAAAAAAATTGTAAAGTGCAGAAAGCGAGAGCGCGCGAATGCACTCAAGCAAACACAAACAGCACAGCACGATGCGTATTTTTTTAAAAATTGACAAAATAAATCAAAAATAAATCAAAAATAAAAATAAGTGGGAAAGGCGAGAGTGCGCGAGCACACAGGAGCAAAGACAAGCAGCGCAGCTTGATGCGTAGTAAAAAAAAATAATAAATAGACAACTGGTCGACCTCATTAGAAATAAAAACCCAAAAGATAAGATAGACAAACAAACAAACACATAAATGTGGAAAGAAGGGCAGTGCGCGCAGGAGCAAAGGTAAACAGCAGACAGACCTGAATCCTTATCTTTACAAGGTCGACCTCAGAACTTTGTTCAGTTTGTCTCGGTGACGGATAATGGAAGGAAGGGCAGGCAACTGGTCGACTTCATTTAAATAAACAAATAAAAAATAAGATAAACTCTCAGGAATAGATAAATAATAACAAAAAAATTGTAAAGTGGAGAAAGCGAGAGCGCGCGAATGCACTCAAGCAAACACAAACAGCACAGCACAATGCGTATTTTTTTAAAAATTGACAAAATAAATCAAATAGAAATCAAAAATAAAAATAAGTGGAAAAGGCGAGAGTGCACGAGCACACAGGAGCAAAGACAAGCAGCGCAGGTTGATGCGTAGTAAAAAAAATAATAAATAGACAACTGGTCGACCTCATTAGAAATAAAAACCCAAAGATTAGATAGACAAACAAACAAACACATAAATGTGGAGAGAAGGGCAGTGCGCGCAGGAGCAAAGGTAAACAGCAGACAGACCTGAATCCTTATCTTTACAAGGTCGACCTCAGAACTCTGTTCAGTTTGTCTCGGTGACGGATAATGGAAGGAAGGGCAGGCAACTGGTCGACTTCATTTAAATAAACAAATAAAATATAAGATAAACTCTCAGGAATAGATAAATAATAACAAAAAAATTGTAAAGTGGAGAAAGCGAGAGCGCGCGAATGCACTCAAGCAAACACAAACAGCACAGCACGATGCGTATTTTTTTTTTAAATTGAAAAAATAAATCAAAAATAAAAATAAGTGGAAAAGACGAGAGTGCGTGAGCACACAGGAGCAAAGACAAGCAGCGCAGCTTGATGCGTAGTAAAAAAAATAATAAATAGACAACTGGTCGACCTCATTAGAAATAAAAACCCAAAAGATTAAATAGACAAACAAACAAACACATAAATGTGGAGAGAAGGGCAGTGCGCGCAGGAGCAAAGGTAAACAGCAGACAGACCTGAATCCTTATCTTTACAAGGTCGACCTCAGAACTTTGTTCAGTTTGTCTCGGTGACGGATAATGGAAGGAAGGGCAGGCAACTGGTCGACTTCATTTAAATAAACAAATAAAAAATAAGATAAACTCTCAGGAATAGATAAATAATAACAAAAAAATTGTAAAGTGGAGAAAGCGAGAGCGCGCGAATGCACTCAAGCAAACACAAACAGCACAGCACGATGCGTATTTTTTTAAAAATTGACAAAATAAATCAAATAGAAATTAAAAATAAAAATAAGTGGAAAAGGCGAGATTGCGCGAGCACACAGGAGCAAAGACAAGCATCGCAGCTTGATGCATAGTAAAAAAATTAATAAATAGACAACTGGTCGACCTCATTAGAAATAAAAACCCAAAAGATTAGATAGACAAACAAACAAACACATAAATGTGGAGAGAAGGGCAGTGCGCGCAGGAGCAAAGGTAAACAGCAGACAGACCTGAATCCTTATCTTTACAAGGTCGACCTCAGAACTTTGTTCAGTTTGCCTCTGTGACGGATAATGGAAGGAAGGGAAGGCAACTGGTCGACTTCATTTAAATAAACAAATAAAAAATAAGGTAAACTCTCAGGAATAGATAAATAATAACAAAAAAATTGTAAAGTGGAGAAAGCCAGAGCGCGCGAATGCACTCAAGCAAACCCAAACACCACAGCACGATGCGTATTTTTTTTTAAATTGACAAAATAAATCAAAAATAAATCAAAAATAAAAATAAGTGGAAAAGGTGAGAGTGCGCAAGCACACAGGAGCAAAGACAAGCAGCGCAGCTTGATGCGTAGTAAAAAAAATAATAAATAGACAACTGGTCGACCTCATTAGAAATAAAAACCCAAAAGATTAGATAGACAAACAAACAAACACATAAATGTGGAGAGAAGGGCAGTGCGCGCAGGAGCAAAGGTAAACAGCAGACAGACCTGAATCCTTATCTTTACAAGGTCGACCTCAGAACGTTGTTCAGTTTGTCTCGGTGACGGATAATGGAAGGAAGGGCAGGCAACTGGTCGACTTCATTTAAATAAACAAATAAAAAATAAGATAAACTCTCAGGAATAGATAAATAATAACAAAAAAATTGTAAAGTGGAGAAAGCGAGAGCACGCGAATGCACTCAAGCAAACACACACAGCACAGCACGATGCGTATTTTTTTTTTAAATTGACAAAACAAATCAAAAAGAAATCAAAAATAAAAATAAGTGGAAAAGGCGAGAGTGCGCGAGCACACAGGAGCAAAGACAACAGCACAGCTTGATGCGTAGTAAAAAAAATAATAAATAGACAACTGGTCGACCTCATTAGAAATAAAAACCCAAAAGATTAGATAGACAAACAAACAAACACATAAATGTGGAGAGCAGGGCAGTGCGCGCAGGAGCAAAGGTAAACAGCAGACAGACCTGAATCCTTATCTTTACAAGGTCGACCTCAGAACTTTGTTCAGTTTGTCTCGGTGACGGATAATGGAAGGAAGGGCAGGCAACTGGTCGACTTCATTTAAATAAACAAATAAAAAATAAGATAAACTCTCAGGAATAGATAAATAATAACAAAAAAATTGTAAAGTGCAGAAAGCGAGAGCGCGCGAATGCACTCAAGCAAACACAAACAGCACAGCACGATGCGTATTTTTTTTAAAAATTGACAAAATAAATCAAAAATAAATCAAAAATAAAAATAAGTGGGAAAGGCGAGAGTGCGCGAGCACACAGGAGCAAAGACAAGCAGCGCAGCTTGATGCGTAGTAAAAAAAAATAATAAATAGACAACTGGTCGACCTCATTAGAAATAAAAACCCAAAAGATAAGATAGACAAACAAACAAACACATAAATGTGGAAAGAAGGGCAGTGCGCGCAGGAGCAAAGGTAAACAGCAGACAGACCTGAATCCTTATCTTTACAAGGTCGACCTCAGAACTTTGTTCAGTTTGTCTCGGTGACGGATAATGGAAGGAAGGGCAGGCAACTGGTCGACTTCATTTAAATAAACAAATAAAAAATAAGATAAACTCTCAGGAATAGATAAATAATAACAAAAAAATTGTAAAGTGGAGAAAGCGAGAGCGCGCGAATGCACTCAAGCAAACACAAACAGCACAGCACGATGCGTATTTTTTTAAAAATTGACAAAATAAATCAAATAGAAATCAAAAATAAAAATAAGTGGAAAAGGCGAGAGTGCACGAGCACACAGGAGCAAAGACAAGCAGCGCAGCTTGATGCGTAGTAAAAAAAATAATAAATAGACAACTGGTCGACCTCATTAGAAATAAAAACCCAAAGATTAGATAGACAAACAAACAAACACATAAATGTGGAGAGAAGGGCAGTGCGCGCAGGAGCAAAGGTAAACAGCAGACAGACCTGAATCCTTATCTTTACAAGGTCGACCTCAGAACTCTGTTCAGTTTGTCTCGGTGACGGATAATGGAAGGAAGGGCAGGCAACTGGTCGACTTCATTTAAATAAACAAATAAAATATAAGATAAACTCTCAGGAATAGATAAATAATAACAAAAAAATTGTAAAGTGGAGAAAGCGAGAGCGCGCGAATGCACTCAAGCAAACACAAACAGCACAGCACGATGCGTATTTTTTTTTTAAATTGAAAAAATAAATCAAAAATAAAAATAAGTGGAAAAGGCGAGAGTGCGCGAGCACACAGGAGCAAAGACAAGCAGCGCAGCTTGATGCGTAGTAAAAAAAATAATAAATAGACAACTGGTCGACCTCATTAGAAATAAAAACCCAAAAGATTAAATAGACAAACAAACAAACACATATATGTGGAGAGAAGGGCAGTGCGCGCAGGAGCAAAGGTAAACAGCAGACAGACCTGAATCCTTATCTTTACAAGGTCGACCTCAGAACTTTGTTCAGTTTGTCTCGGTGACGGATAATGGAAGGAAGGGCAGGCAACTGGTCGACTTCATTTAAATAAACAAATAAAAAATAAGATAAACTCTCAGGAATAGATAAACAATAACAAAAAATTGTAAAGTGGAGAAAGAGAGAGCGCGCGAATGCACTCAAGCAAACACAAACAGCACAGCACGATGCGTATTTTTTTTTTAAATTGACAAAATAAATCAAAAATAAAAATAAGTGGAAAAGGCGAGAGTGCGCGAGCACACAGGAGCAAAGACAAGCAGCGCAGCATCATGCGTAGTAAAAAAAATAATAAATAGACAACTGGTCGACCTCATTAGAAATAAAAACCCAAAAGATTAGATAGACAAACAAACAAACACATAAATGTGGAGAGAAGGGCAGTGCGCGCAGGAGCAAAGGTAAACAGCAGACAGACCTGAATCCTTATCTTTACAAGGTCGACCTCAGAACTTTGTTCAGTTTGTCTCGGTGACGGATAATGGAAGGAAGGGCAGGCAACTGGTCGACTTCATTTAAATAAACAAATAAAAAATAAGATAAACTCTCAGGAATAGATAAATAATAACAAAAAATTGTAAAGTGGAGAAAGAGAGAGCGCGCGAATGCACTCAAGCAAACACAAACAGCACAGCACGATGCGTATTTTTTTTTCAAATTGACAAAATAAATCAAAATTAAAAATAAGTGGAAAAAGGCGAGTGTGCGCGAGCACACAGGAGCAAAGACAAGCAGCGCAGCGTGATGCGTAGTAAAAAAAATAATAAATAGACAACTGGTCGACCTCAATAGAAATAAAAACCCAAAAGATTAGATAGACAAAGAAACAAACACATAAATTTGGAGAGAAGGGCAGTGCGCGCAGGAGCAAAGGTAAACAGCAGACAGACCTGAATCCTTATCTTTACAAGGTCGACCTCAGAACTTTGTTCAGTTTGTCTCGGTGACGGATAATGGAAGGAAGGGCAGGCAACTGGTCGACTTCATTTAAATAAACAAATAAAAAATAAGATAAACTCTCAGGAATAGATAAACAATAACAAAAAATTGTAAAGTGGAGAAAGAGAGAGCGCGCGAATGCACTCAAGCAAACACAAACAGCACAGCACGATGCGTATTTTTTTTTTAAATTGACAAAATAAATCAAAAATAAAAATAAGTGGAAAAGGCGAGAGTGCGCGAGAACACAGGAGCAAAGACAAGCAGCGCAGCATCATGCGTAGTAAAAAAAATAATAAATAGACAACTGGTCGACCTCATTAGAAATAAAAACCCAAAAGATTAGATAGACAAACAAACAAACACATAAATGTGGAGAGAAGGGCAGTGCGCGCAGGAGCAAAGGTAAACAGCAGACAGACCTGAATCCTTATCTTTACAAGGTCGACCTCAGAACTCTGTTCAGTTTCTCTCGGTGACGGATAATGGAAGGAAGGGCAGGCAACTGGTCGACTTCATTTAAATAAACAAATAAAAAATAAGATAAACTCTCAGGAATAGATAAATAATAACAAAAAAATTGTAAAGTGGAGAAAGCGAGAGCGCGCGAATGCACTCAAGCAAACACAAACAGCACAGCACGATGCGTATTTTTTTTTAAATTGACAAAATAAATCAAAAATAAAAATAAGTGGAAAAGGCGAGAGTGCGCGAGCACACAGGAGCAAAGACAAGCAGCGCAGCTTGAAGCGTAGTAAACAAAAATAATAAATAGACAACTGGTCGACCTCATTAGAAATAAAAACCCAAAAGATTAGATAGACAAACAAACAAACACATAAATGTGGAGAGAAGGGCAGTGCGCGCAGGAGCAAAGGTAAACAGCAGACAGACCTGAATCCTTATCTTTACAAGGTCGACCTCAGAACTTTGTTCAGTTTGTCTCGGTGACGGATAATGGAAGGAATGGCAGGCAACTGGTCGACTTCATTTAAATAAACAAATAAAAAATAAGATAAACTCTCAGGAATAGATAAATAATAACAAAAAATTGTAAAGTGGAGAAAGAGAGAGCGCGCGAATGCACTCAAGCAAACACAAACAGCACAGCACGATGCGTATTTTTTTTTCAAATTGACAAAATAAATCAAAAATAAAAATAAGTGGAAAAAGGCGAGTGTGCGCGAGCACACAGGAGCAAAGACAAGCAGCGCAGCGTGATGCGTAGTAAAAAAAATAATAAATAGACAACTGGTCGACCTCAATAGAAATAAAAACCCAAAAGATTAGATAGACAAAGAAACAAACACATAAATTTGGAGAGAAGGGCAGTGCGCGCAGGAGCAAAGGTAAACAGCAGACAGACCTGAATCCTTATCTTTACAAGGTCGACCTCAGAACTTTGTTCAGTTTGTCTCGGTGACGGATAGTGGAAGGAAGGGCAGGCAACTGGTCGACTTCATTTAAATAAACAAATAAAAAATATGATAAACTCTCAGGAATAGATAAATAATAACAAAAAATTGTAAAGTGGAGAAAGAGAGAGCGCGCGAATGCACTCAAGCAAACACAAACAGCACAGCACGATGCGTATTTTTTTTTTAAATTGACAAAATAAATCAAAAATAAAAATAAGTGGAAAAGGCGAGAGTGCGCGAGCACACAGGAGCAAAGACAAGCAGCGCAGCATCATGCGTAGTAAAAAAAATAATAAATAGACAACTGGTCGACCTCATTAGAAATAAAAACCCAAAAGATTAGATAGACAAACAAACAAACACATAAATGTGGAGAGAAGGGCAGTGCGCGCAGGAGCAAAGGTAAACAGCAGACAGACCTGAATCCTTATCTTTACAAGGTCGACCTCAGAACTTTGTTCAGTTTCTCTCGGTGACGGATAATGGAAGGAAGGGCAGGCAAGTGGTCGACTTCATTTAAATAAACAAATAAAAAATAAGATAAACTCTCAGGAATAGATAAATAATAACAAAAAATTGTAAAGTGGAGAAAGCGAGAGCGCGCGAATGCACTCAAGCAAACAAAAACAGCACAGCACGATGCGTATTTTTTTTTAAATTGAAAAAATAAATCAAAAATAAAAATAAGTGGAAAAGGCGAGAATTCGCGAGCACACAGGAGCAAAGACAGGCAGCGCAGCTTGATGCGTACTAAAAAAAATAATAAATAGCCAACTGGTCGACCTCATTAGAAATAAAAACCCAAAAGATTAGATAGACAAACAAACAAACACATAAATGTGGAGAGAAGGGCAGTGCGCGCAGGAGCAAAGGTAAACAGCAGACAGACCTGAGTCCTTATCTTTACAAGGTCGACCTCAGAACTTTGTTCAGTTTGCCTCTGTGACGGATAATGGAAGGAAGGGAAGGCAACTGGTCGACTTCATTTAAATAAACAAATAAAAAATAAGATAAACTCTCAGGAATAGATAAATAATAACAAAAAAATTGTAAAGTGGAGAAAGCGAGAGCGCGCGAATGCACTCAAGCAAACCCAAACAGCACAGCACGATGCGTATTTTTTTTTAAAATTGACAAAATAAATCAAAAATAAATCAAAAATAAAAATAAGTGGAAAAGGTGAGAGTGCGCAAGCACACAGGAGCAAAGACAAGCAGCGCCGCTTGATGCGTAGTAAAAAAAATAATAAATAGATAACTGGTCGACCTCATTAGAAATAAAAACCCAAAAGATTAGATAGACAAACAAACAAACACATAAATGTGGAGAGAAGGGCGGTGCGCGCAGGAGCAAATGTAAACAGCAGACAGACCTGAATCCTTATCTTTACAAGGTCGACCTCAGAACTTTGTTCAGTTTGTCTCGGTGTCGCATAATGGAAGGAAGGGCTGGCAACTGGTCGACTTCATTTAAATAAACAAATAAAAAATAAGATAAACTCTCAGGAATAGATAAATAATAACAAAAAAATTGTAAAGTGGAGAAAGCGAGAGCGCGCGAATGCACTCAAGCAAACACAAACAGCACAGCACGATGCGTATTTTTTTTTAAATTGACAAAATAAATCAAAAATAAATCAAAGATAAAAATAAGTGGAAAAGGCGAGAGTGCGCGAGCACACAGCAGCAAAGACAAGCATCGCAGCTTGATGCGTAGTAAAAAAAATAATAAATAGACAACTGGTCGACCTCATTAGAAATAAAAACCCAAAAGATTTGATAGACAAACAAACAAACACATAAATGTGGAGAGAAGGGCAGTGCGTGCAGGAGCAAAGGTAAACAGCAGACAGACCTGAATCCTTATCTTTACAAGGCCGACCTCAGAACTTTGTTCAGTTTGTCTCGGTGACGGATAATGGAAGGAAGGGCAGGCAACTGGTCGACTTCATTTAAATAAACAAATAAAAAATAAGATAAACTCTCAGGAATAGATAAATAATAACAAAATATTGTAAAGTGGAGAAAGAGAGAGCGCGCGAATGCACTCAAGCAAACACAAACAGCACAGCACGATGCGTATTTTTTTTTTAAATTGACAAAATAAATCAAAAATAAAAATAAGTGGAAAAAGGCGAGTGTGCGCGAGCACACAGGAGCAAAGACAAGCAGCGCAGCGTGATGCGTAGTAAAAAAAATAATAAATAGACAACTGGTCGACCTCAATAGAAATAAAAACCCAAAAGATTAGATAGACAAAGAAACAAACACATAAATTTGGAGAGAAGGGCAGTGCGCGCAGGAGCAAAGGTAAACAGCAGACAGACCTGAATCCTTATCTTTACAAGGTCGACCTCAGAACTTTGTTCAGTTTGTCTCGGTGACGGATAATGGAAGGAAGGGCAGGCAACTGGTCGACTTCATTTAAATAAACAAATAAAAAATAAGATAAACTCTCAGGAATAGATAAATAATAACAAAAAATTGTAAAGTGGAGAAAGAGAGAGCGCGCGAATGCACTCAAGCAAACACAAACAGCACAGCACGATGCGTATTTTTTTTTTAAATTGACAAAATAAATCAAAAATAAAAATAAGTGGAAAAGGCGAGAGTGCGCGAGCACACAGGAGCAAAGACAAGCAGCGCAGCATCATGCGCAGTAAAAAAAATAATAAATAGACAACTGGTCGACCTCATTAGAAATAAAAACCCAAAAGATTAGATAGACAAACAAACAAACACATAAATGTGGAGAGATGGGCAGTGCGCGCAGGAGCAAAGGTAAACAGCAGACAGACCTGAATGCTTATCTTTACAAGGTCGACCTCAGAACTTTGTTCAGTTTGTCTCGGTGACGGATAATGGAAGGAAGGGCAGGCAACTGGTCGACTTCATTTAAATAAACAAATAAAAAATAAGATAAACTCTAAGGAATAGATAAATAATAACAAAAAAATTGTAAAGTGGAGAAAGCGAGAGCGCGCGAATGCACTCAAGCAAACACAAACAGCACAGCACGATGCGTATTTTTTTTTAAAATTGACAAAATAAATCAAAAATACATCAAAAATAAAAATAAGTGGGAAAGGCGAGAGTGCGCGAGCACACAGGAGCAAAGACAAGCAGCGCAGCTTGATGCGTAGTAAAAAAAATAATAAATAGACAACTGGTCGACCTCATTAGAAATAAAAACCCAAAAGATTAGATAGACAAACAAACAAACACATAAATGTGGAGAGAATGGCAGTGCGGGCAGGAGCAAAGGTAAACAGCAGACAGACCTGAATGCTTATCTTTACAAGGTCGACCTCAGAACTTTGTTCAGTTTGTCTCGGTGACGGATAATGGAAGGAAGGGCAGGCAACTGGTCGACTTCATTTAAATAAACAAATAAAAAATAAGATAAACTCTCAGGGATAGATAAATAATAACAAAAAAATTGTAAAGTGGAGAAAGCGAGAGCGCGCGAATGCACTCCAGCAAACACAAACAGCACAGCACGATGCGTATTTTTTTTTAAATTGACAAAATAAATCAAAAATAAATCAAAAATAAAAATAAGTGGAAAAGGCTAGAGTGCGCGAGCACACAGGAGCAAAGACAAGCAGCGCAGCTTGTTGCGTAGTAAAAAAAATAATAAATAGACAACTGGTCGACCTCATTAGAAATAAAAACCCAAAAGATTAGATAGACAAACAAACAAACACATAAATGTGGAGAGAAGGGCAGTGCGCGCAGGAGCCAAGGTAAACAGCAGACAGACCTGAATCCTTATCTTTACAAGGTCGACCTCAGAACTTTGTTCAGTTTGTCTCGGTGACGGATAATGGAAGGAAGGGCAGGCAACTGGTCGACTACATTTAAATAAACAAATAAAAAATAAGATAAACTCTCAGGAATAGATAAATAATAACAAAAAAATTGTAAAGTGCAGAAAGCGAGAACGCGCGAATGCACTCAAGCAAACACAAACAGCACAGCACGATGCGTATTTTTTTTAAATTGACAAAATAAATCAAAAATAAATCAAAAATCAAAATAAGTGGAAAAGGCGAGAGTGCGCGAGCACACAGGAGCAAAGACAAGCAGCGCAGCTTGATAAGTAGTAAAAAAAATAATAAATAGACAACTGGTCGACCTCATTAGAAATAAAAACCCAAAAGATTAGATAGACAAACAAACAAACACATAAATGTGGAGAGAAGGGCAGTGCGCGCAGGAGCAAAGGTAAACAGCAGACAGACCTGAATCCTTATCTTTACAAGGTCGACCTCAGAACTTTGTTCAGTTTGTCTCGGTGACGGATAATGGAAGGAAGGGCAGGCAACTGGTCGACTTCATTTAAATAAACAAATAAAAAATAAGATAAACTCTCAGGAATAGATAAATAATAACAAAAAAAATTGTAAAGTGGAGAAAGCGAGAGCGCGCGAATGCACTCAAGCAAACACAAACAGCACAGCACGATGCGTATTTTTTTTAAATTGACAAAATAAATCAAAAATAAATCAAAAATAACAATAAGTGGGAAAGGCGAGAGTGCGCGAGCACACAGGAGCAAAGACAAGCAGCGCAGCTTGATGCGTAGTAAAAAAAATAATAAATAGACAACTGGTCGACCTCATTAGAAATAAAAACCCAAAAGATTAGATAGACAAACAAACAAACACATAAATGTGGAGAGAATGGCTGTGCGGGCAGGAGCAAAGGTAATCAGCAGACAGACCTGAATGCTTATCTTTAAAAGGTCGACCTCAGAACTTTGTTCAGTTTGTCTCGGTGACGGATAATGGAAGGAAGGGCAGGCAACTGGTCGACTTCATTTAAATAAACAAATAAAAAATAAGATAAACTCTCAGGAATAGATAAATAATAACAAAAAAATTGTAAAGTGGAGAAAGCGAGAGCGCGCGAATGCACTCAAGCAAACACAAACAGCACAGCACGATGCGTATTTTTTTTTTAAATTGACAAAATAAATCAAAAATAAACCAAAAATAAAAATAAGTGGAAAAGGCGAGAGTGCGCGAGCACACAGGAGCAAACACTAGCAGCGCAGCTTGATGCGTAGTAAAAAAAATAATAAATAGACAACTGGTCGACCTCATTAGAAATAAACACCCAAAAGATTAGATAGACAAACAAACAAACACATAAATGTGGAGAGCAGGGCAGTGCGCGCAGGAGCAAAGGTAAACAGCAGACAGACCTGAATCCTTATCTTTACAAGGTCGACCTCAGAAATTTGCTCAGTTTGTCTCGGTGACGGATAATGGAAGGAAGGGCAGGCAACTGGTCGACTTCTTTTAAATAAAAAAATAAAAAATAAGATAAACTCTCAGGAATAGATAAATAATAACAAAAAAATTGTAAAGTGGAGAAAGCGAGAGCGCGCGAATGCACTCAAGCAAACACAAACAGCACAGCACGATGCGTATTTTTTTTAAATTGACAAAATAAATAAAAAATAAACCAAAAATAAAAATAAGTGGAAAAGGCGAGAGTGCGCGAGCACACAGGAGCAAAGACAAGCAGCGCAGCTTGATGCGTAGTAAAAAAAATAATAAATAGTCAAGTGGTCGACCTCATTAGAAATAAAAACCCAAAAGATTAGATAGACAAACAAACAAACACATAAATGTGGAGAGAAGGGCAGTGCGCGCAGGAGCAAATGTAAACAGCAGACAGACCTGAATCCTTATCTTTACAAGGTCGACCTCAGAACTTTGTTCAGTTTGTCTCGGTGACGGATAATGGAAGGAAGGGCAGGCAACTGGTCGACTTCATTTAAATAAACAAATAAAAAATAAGATAAACTCTCAGGAATAGATAAATAATAACAAAAAAATTGTAAAGTGGAGAAAGCGAGAGCGCGCGAATGCACTCAAGCAAACAAAAACAGCACAGCACGATGCGTATTTTTTTTTAAATTGACAAAATAAATCAAAAATAAATCAAAGATAAAAATAAGTGGAAAATGCGAGAGTGCCCGAGCACACAGGAGCAAAGACAAGGATCGCAGCTTGATGCGTGGTAAAAAAAATAATAAATAGACAACTGGTCGACCTCATTAGAAATAAAAACCCAAAAGATTAGATAGACAAACAAACAAACACATAAATGTGGAGAGAAGGGCAGTGCGCGCAGGAGCAAAGGTAAACAGCAGACAGACCTGAATCCTTATCTTTACAAGGTCGACCTCAGAACTTTGTTCAGTTTGTCTCGGTGACGGATAATGGAAGGAAGGGCAGGCAACTGGTCGACTTCATTTAAATAAACAAATAAAAAATAAGATAAACTCTCAGGAATAGATAAATAATAACAAAATATTGTAAAGTGGAGAAAGAGAGAGCGCGCGAATGCACTCAAGCAAACACAAACAGCACAGCACGATGCGTATTTTTTTTTAAAATTGACAAAATAAATCAAAAATAAAAATAAGTGGAAAAAGGCGAGTGTGCGCGAGCACACAGGAGCAAAGACAAGCAGCGCAGCGTGATGCGTAGTAAAAAAAATAATAAATAGACAACTGGTCGACCTCAATAGAAATAAAAACCCAAAAGATTAGATAGACAAAGAAACAAACACATAAATTTGGAGAGAAGGGCAGTGCGCGCAGGAGCAAAGGTAAACAGCAGAGAGACCTGAATCCTTATCTTTACAAGGTCGACCTCAGAACTTTGTTCAGTTTGTCTCGGTGACGGATAATGGAAGGAAGGGCAGGCAACTGGTCGACTTCATTTAAATAAACAAATAAAAAATAAGATAAACTCTCAGGAATAGATAAATAATAACAAAAAATTGTAAAGTGGAGAAAGAGAGAGCGCGCGAATGCACTCAAGCAAACACAAACAGCACAGCACGATGCGTATTTTTTTTTTAAATTGACAAAATAAATCAAAAATAAAAATAAGTGGAAAAGGCGAGAGTGCGCGAGCACACAGGAGCAAAGACAAGCAGCGCAGCATCATGCGTAGTAAAAAAAATAATAAATAGACAACTGGTCGACCTCATTAGAAATAAAAACCCAAAAGATTAGATAGACAAACAAACAAACACATAAATGTGGAGAGAAGGGCAGTGCGCGCAGGAGCAAAGGTAAACAGCAGACAGACCTGAATCCTTATCTTTACAAGGTCGACCTCAGAACTTTGTTCAGTTTCTCTCGGTGACGGATAATGGAAGGAAGGGCAGGCAACTGGTCGACTTCATTTAAATAAACAAATAAAAAATAAGATAAACTCTCAGGAATAGATAAATAATAACAAAAAATTGTAAAGTGGAGAAAGAGAGAGCGCGCGAATGCACTCAAGCAAACACAAACAGCACAGCACGATGCGTATTTTTTTTCAAATTGACAAAATAAATCAAAATTAAAAATAAGTGGAAAAAGGCGAGTGTGCGCGAGCACACAGGAGCAAAGACAAGCAGCGCAGCGTGATGCGTAGTAAAAAAAATAATAAATAGACAACTGGTCGACCTCAATAGAAATAAAAACCCAAAAGATTAGATAGACAAAGAAACAAACACATAAATTTGGAGAGAAGGGCAGTGCGCGCAGGAGCAAAGGTAAACAGCAGACAGACCTGAATCCTTATCTTTACAAGGTCGACCTCAGAACTTTGTTCAGTTTGTCTCGGTGACGGATAATGGAAGGAAGGGCAGGCAACTGGTCGACTTCATTTAAATAAACAAATAAAAAATAAGATAAACTCTCAGGAATAGATAAACAATAACAAAAAATTGTAAAGTGGAGAAAGAGAGAGCGCGCGAATGCACTCAAGCAAACACAAACAGCACAGCACGATGCGTATTTTTTTTTTAAATTGACAAAATAAATCAAAAATAAAAATAAGTGGAAAAGGCGAGAGTGCGCGAGCACACAGGAGCAAAGACAAGCAGCGCAGCATCATGCGTAGTAAAAAAAATAATAAATAGACAACTGGTCGACCTCATTAGAAATAAAAACCCAAAAGATTAGATAGACAAACAAACAAACACATAAATGTGGAGAGAAGGGCAGTGCGCGCAGGAGCAAAGGTAAACAGCAGACAGACCTGAATCCTTATCTTTACAAGGTCGACCTCAGAACTTTGTTCAGTTTGTCTCGGTGACGGATAATGGAAGGAAGGGCAGGCAACTGGTCGACTTCATTTAAATAAACAAATAAAAAATAAGATAAACTCTCAGGAATAGATAAATAATAACAAAAAATTGTAAAGTGGAGAAAGAGAGAGCGCGCGAATGCACTCAAGCAAACACAAACAGCACAGCACGATGCGTATTTTTTTTTCAAATTGACAAAATAAATCAAAATTAAAAATAAGTGGAAAAAGGCGAGTGTGCGCGAGCACACAGGAGCAAAGACAAGCAGCGCAGCGTGATGCGTAGTAAAAAAAATAATAAATAGACAACTGGTCGACCTCAATAGAAATAAAAACCCAAAAGATTAGATAGACAAAGAAACAAACACATAAATTTGGAGAGAAGGGCAGTGCGCGCAGGAGCAAAGGTAAACAGCAGACAGACCTGAATCCTTATCTTTACAAGGTCGACCTCAGAACTTTGTTCAGTTTGTCTCGGTGACGGATAATGGAAGGAAGGGCAGGCAACTGGTCGACTTCATTTAAATAAACAAATAAAAAATAAGATAAACTCTCAGGAATAGATAAACAATAACAAAAAATTGTAAAGTGGAGAAAGAGAGAGCGCGCGAATGCACTCAAGCAAACACAAACAGCACAGCACGATGCGTATTTTTTTTTTAAATTGACAAAATAAATCAAAAATAAAAATAAGTGGAAAAGGCGAGAGTGCGCGAGCACACAGGAGCAAAGACAAGCAGCGCAGCATCATGCGTAGTAAAAAAAATAATAAATAGACAACTGGTCGACCTCATTAGAAATAAAAACCCAAAAGATTAGATAGACAAACAAACAAACACATAAATGTGGAGAGAAGGGCAGTGCGCGCAGGAGCAAAGGTAAACAGCAGACAGACCTGAATCCTTATCTTTACAAGGTCGACCTCAGAACTCTGTTCAGTTTCTCTCGGTGACGGATAATGGAAGGAAGGGCAGGCAACTGGTCGACTTCATTTAAATAAACAAATAAAAAATAAGATAAACTCTCAGGAATAGATAAATAATAACAAAAAAATTGTAAAGTGGAGAAAGCGAGAGCGCGCGAATGCACTCAAGCAAACACAAACAGCACAGCACGATGCGTATTTTTTTTTAAATTGAAAAAATAAATCAAAAATAAAAATAAGTGGAAAAGGCGAGAGTGCGCGAGCACACAGGAGCAAAGACAAGCAGCGCAGCTTGAAGCGTAGTAAACAAAAATAATAAATAGACAACTGGTCGACCTCATTAGAAATAAAAACCCAAAAGATTAGATAGACAAACAAACAAACACATAAATGTGGAGAGAAGGGCAGTGCGCGCAGGAGCAAAGGTAAACAGCAGACAGACCTGAATCCTTATCTTTACAAGGTCGACCTCAGAACTTTGTTCAGTTTGTCTCGGTGACGGATAATGGAAGGAATGGCAGGCAACTGGTCGACTTCATTTAAATAAACAAATAAAAAATAAGATAAACTCTCAGGAATAGATAAATAATAACAAAAAATTGTAAAGTGGAGAAAGAGAGAGCGCGCGAATGCACTCAAGCAAACACAAACAGCACAGCACGATGCGTATTTTTTTTTCAAATTGACAAAATAAATCAAAAATAAAAATAAGTGGAAAAAGGCGAGTGTGCGCGAGCACACAGGAGCAAAGACAAGCAGCGCAGCGTGATGCGTAGTAAAAAAAATAATAAATAGACAACTGGTCGACCTCAATAGAAATAAAAACCCAAAAGATTAGATAGACAAAGAAACAAACACATAAATTTGGAGAGAAGGGCAGTGCGCGCAGGAGCAAAGGTAAACAGCAGACAGACCTGAATCCTTATCTTTACAAGGTCGACCTCAGAACTTTGTTCAGTTTGTCTCGGTGACGGATAATGGAAGGAAGGGCAGGCAACTGGTCGACTTCATTTAAATAAACAAATAAAAAATAAGATAAACTCTCAGGAATAGATAAATAATAACAAAAAATTGTAAAGTGGAGAAAGAGAGAGCGCGCGAATGCACTCAAGCAAACACAAACAGCACAGCACGATGCGTATTTTTTTTTTAAATTGACAAAATAAATCAAAAATAAAAATAAGTGGAAAAGGCGAGAGTGCGCGAGCACACAGGAGCAAAGACAAGCAGCGCAGCATCATGCGTAGTAAAAAAAATAATAAATAGACAACTGGTCGACCTCATTAGAAATAAAAACCCAAAAGATTAGATAGACAAACAAACAAACACATAAATGTGGAGAGAAGGGCAGTGCGCGCAGGAGCAAAGGTAAACAGCAGACAGACCTGAATCCTTATCTTTACAAGGTCGACCTCAGAACTTTGTTCAGTTTCTCTCGGTGACGGATAATGGAAGGAAGGGCAGGCAAGTGGTCGACTTCATTTAAATAAACAAATAAAAAATAAGATAAACTCTCAGGAATAGATAAATAATAACAAAAAATTGTAAAGTGGAGAAAGCGAGAGCGCGCGAATGCACTCAAGCAAACAAAAACAGCACAGCACGATGCGTATTTTTTTTTAAATTGAAAAAATAAATCAAAAATAAAAATAAGTGGAAAAGGCGAGAATTCGCGAGCACACAGGAGCAAAGACAAGCAGCGCAGCTTGATGCGTAGTAAAAAAAATAATAAATAGCCAACTGGTCGACCTCATTAGAACTAAAAACCCAAAAGATTAGATAGACAAACAAACAAACACATAAATGTGGAGAGAAGGGCAGTGCGCGCAGGAGCAAAGGTAAACAGCAGACAGACCTGAATCCTTATCTTTACAAGGTCGACCTCAGAACTTTGTTCAGTTTGCCTCTGTGACGGATAATGGAAGGAAGGGAAGGCAACTGGTCGACTTCATTTAAATAAACAAATAAAAAATAAGATAAACTCTCAGGAATAGATAAATAATAACAAAAAAATTGTAAAGTGGAGAAAGCGAGAGCGCGCGAATGCACTCAAGCAAACCCAAACAGCACAGCACGATGCGTATTTTTTTTTAAAATTGACAAAATAAATCAAAAATAAATCAAAAATAAAAATAAGTGGAAAAGGTGAGAGTGCGCAAGCACACAGGAGCAAAGACAAGCAGCGCAGCTTGATGCGTAGTAAAAAAAATAATAAATAGACAACTGGTCGACCTCATTAGAAATAAAAACCCAAAAGATTAGATAGACAAACAAACAAACACATAAATGTGGAGAGAAGGGCAGTGCGCGCAGGAGCAAAGGTAAACAGCAGACAGACCTGAATCCTTATCTTTACAAGGTCGACCTCAGAACGTTGTTCAGTTTGTCTCGGTGACGGATAATGGAAGGAAGGGCAGGCAACTGGTCGACTTCATTTAAATAAACAAATAAAAAATAAGATAAACTCTCAGGAATAGATAAATAATAACAAAAAAATTGTAAAGTGGAGAAAGCGAGAGCGCGCGAATGCACACAAGCAAACACACACAGCACAGCACGATGCGTATTTTTTTTTAAATTGAAAAAATAAATCAAAAAGAAATCAAAAATAAAAATAAGTGGAAAAGGCGTTAGTGCGCGAGCACACAGGAGCAAAGACATCAGCGCAGCTTGATGCGTAGTAAAAAAAATAATAAATAGACAACTGGTCGACCTCATTAGAAATAAAAACCCAAAAGATTAGATAGACAAACGAACAAACACATAAATGTGGAGACAAGGGCAGTGGGGGCAGGAGCAAAGGTAAACAGCAGACAGACCTGAATCCTTATATTTACAAGGTCGACCTCAGAACTTTGTTCAGTTTTTCTCGGTGACGGATTAAGGAAGGAAGGGCAGGCAACTGGTCGACTTCATTTAAATAAACAAATAAAAACTAAGATAAACTCTCAGGAATAGATAAATAATAACAAAAAAATTGTAAAGTGGAGAAAGCGAGAGCGCGCGAATGCACTCAAGCAAACACAAACAGCACAGCACGATGCGTTTTTTTTTAAATTGACAAAATAAATCAAAAATAAATCAAAAACAAAAATAAGTGGAAAAGGCGAGAGTGCTTTAGCACACAGGAGCAAAGAGAAGCAGTGCAGCTTGATGCGTAGTAAAAAAAATAATAAATAGACAACTGGTCGACCTCATTAGAAATAAAAACCCAAAAGATTAGATAGACAAACAAACAAACACATAAACGTGGAGACAAGGGCAGTGCGCGCAGGAGCAAAGGTAAACAGCAGACAGACCTGAATCCTTATCTTTACAAGGTCGACCTCAGAACTTTGTTCAGTTTGTCTCGGTGACGGATAATGGAAGGAAGGGTAGGCAACTGGTCGACTTCATTTAAATAAACAAATAAAAAATAAGATAAACTCTCAGGAATAGATAAATAATAACAAAAACATTGTAAAGTGGAGAAAGCGAGAGCGCGCGAATGCACTCAGGCAAACACAAACAGCACAGCACGATGCGTATTTTTTTTTAAATTGACAAAATAAATCAAAAATAAATCAAAAATAAAAATAAGTGCAAAAGGCGAGAGTGCGCGAGCACACAGGAGCAAAGACAAGCAGCGCAGCTTGATGCGTAGTAAAAAAAATAATAAATAGACAACTGGTCGACCTCATTAGAAATAAAAACCCAAAAGATTAGATAGACAAACAAACAAACACATAAATGTGGAGAGAAGGGCAGTGCGCGCAGGAGCAAAGGTAAACAGCAGACAGACCTGAATCCTTATCTTTACAAGGTCGACCTCAGAACTTTGTTCAGTTTGTCTCGGTGACGGATAATGGAAGGAAGGGCAGGCAACTGGTCGACTTCATCTAAATAAACAAATAAAATATAAGATAAACTCTCAGGAATAGATAAATAATAACAAAAAATTGTAAATTGGAGAAAGCGAGAGCGCGCGAATGCACTCACGCAAACACAAACAGCACAGCACGATGCGTATTTTTTTAAATTGACAAAATAAAACAAAAATAAAAATAAGTGGAAAAGGCGAGAGTGCGCGAGCACACAGGAGCAAAGACAAGCAGCGCCGCTTGATGCGTAGTAAAAAAAATAATAAATAGATAACTGGTCGACCTCATTAGAAATAAAAACCCAAAAGATTAGATAGACAAACAAACAAACACATAAATGTGGAGAGAAGGGCGGTGCGCGCAGGAGCAAATGTAAACAGCAGACAGACCTGAATCCTTATCTTTACAAGGTCGACCTCAGAACTTTGTTCAGTTTGTCTCGGTGTCGCATAATGGAAGGAAGGGCTGGCAACTGGTCGACTTCATTTAAATAAACAAATAAAAAATAAGATAAACTCTCAGGAATAGATAAATAATAACAAAAAAATTGTAAAGTGGAGAAAGCGAGAGCGCGCGAATGCACTCAAGCAAACACAAACAGCACAGCACGATGCGTATTTTTTTTTAAATTGACAAAATAAATCAAAAATAAATCAAAGATAAAAATAAGTGGAAAAGGCGAGAGTGCGCGAGCACACAGCAGCAAAGACAAGCATCGCAGCTTGATGCGTAGTAAAAAAAATAATAAATAGACAACTGGTCGACCTCATTAGAAATAAAAACCCAAAAGATTAGATAGACAAACAAACAAACACATAAATGTGGAGAGAAGGGCAGTGCGTGCAGGAGCAAAGGTAAACAGCAGACAGACCTGAATCCTTATCTTTACAAGGCCGACCTCAGAACTTTGTTCAGTTTGTCTCGGTGACGGATAATGGAAGGAAGGGCAGGCAACTGGTCGACTTCATTTAAATAAACAAATAAAAAATAAGATAAACTCTCAGGAATAGATAAATAATAACAAAAAAATTGTAAAGTGGAGAAAGCGAGAGCGCGCGAATGCACTCAAGCAAACACAAACAGCACAGCACGATGCGTATTTTTTTTAAATTGACAAAATAAATAAAAAATAAATCAAAGATAAAAATAAGTGGAAAAGGCGAGAGTGCGCGAGCACACAGGAGCAAAGACAAGCAGCGCAGCTTGATGCGTAGAAAAAAAAATAATAAATAGACAACTGGTCGACCTCATTAGAAATAAAAACCCAAAAGATTAGATAGACAAACAAACAAACACATAAATGTGGAGAGAAGGGCAGTGCGCGCAGGAGCAAAGGTAAACAGCAGACAGACCTGAATCCTTATCTTTACAAGGTCGACCTCAGAACTTTGTTCAGTTTGTCTCGGTGACGGATAATGGAAGGAAGGGCAGGCAAGTGGTCCACTTCATTTAAATAAACAAATAAAAAATAAGATAAACTCTCAGGAATAGATAAATAATAACAAAAAAATTGTAAATTGGAGAAAGCGAGAGCGCGCGAATGCACTCAAGCAAACACAAACAGCACAACACGATGCGTATTTTTTTTTAAATTGACAAAATAAATCAAATATAAAAATAAGAGGAAAAGGCGAGAGTGCGCGAGCACACAGGAGCAAAGACAAGCAGCGCAGCTTGATGCGTAGTAAAAAAAATAATAAATAGATAACTGGTCGGCCTCATTAGAAATAAAAACCCAAAAGATTAGATAGACAAACAAACAAACACATAAATGTGGAGAGAAGGGCAGTGCGCGCAGGAGCAAAGGTAAACAGCAGACAGACCTGAATCCTTATCTTTACAAGGTCGAACTCAGAACTCTGTTCAGTTTGTCTCGGTGACGGATAATGGAAGGAAGGGCAGGCAACTGGTCGACTTCTTTTAAATAAAAAAATAAAAAATAAGATAAACTCTCAGGAATAGATAAATAATAACAAAAAAATTGTAAAGTGGAGAAAGCGAGAGCGCGCGAATGCACTCAAGCAAACACAAACAGCACAGCACGATGCGTATTTTTTTAAAAAATTGACAAAATAAATCAAAAATAAATCAAAAATAAAAATAAGTGGGAAAGGCGAGAGTGCGCGAGCACACAGGAGCAAAGACAAGCAGCGCAGCTTGATGCGTAGTAAAAAAAATAATAAATAGACAACTGGTCGACCTCATTAGAAATAAAAACCCAAAAGATTAGGTAGACAAACAAACAAACACATAAATGTGGAGAGAAGGGCAGTGCGCGCAGGAGCAAAGGTAAACAGCAGACAGACCTGAATCCTTATCTTTGCAAGGTCGACCTCAGAACTTTGTTCAGTTTGTCTCGGTGACGGATAATGGAAGGAAGGGCAGGCAACTGGTCGACTTCATTTAAATAAACAAATAAAAAATAAGATAAACTCTCAGGAATAGATAAATAATAACAAAAAAATTGTAAAGTGGAGAAAGCGAGAGTTCGCGAATGCACTCAAGAAAACACAAACAGCTCAGTAGAATGCGTATTTTTTTTAAATTGACAAAATAAATCAAAAATAAATCAAAAATAAAAATAAGTGGAAAAGGCGAGAGTGCGCGAGCACACAGGAGCAAAGGCAAGCAGCGCAGCTTGTTGCGTAGTAAAAAAAATAATAAATAGACAACTGGTCGACCTCATTAGAAATAAAAACCCAAAAGATTAGATAGACAAACAAACAAACACATAAATGTGGAGAGAAGGGCAGTGCGCGCAGGAGCAAAGGTAAACAGCAGACAGACCTGAATCCTTATCTTTACAAGGTCGACCTCAGAACTTTGTTCAGTTTGTCTCAGTGACGGATAATGGAAGGAAGGGCAGGCAACTGGTCGACTTCATTTAAACAAACAAATAAAAAATAAGATATACTCTCAGGAATAGATAAATAATAACAAAACAATTGTAAAGTGGAGAAAGCGAGAGCGCGCGAATGCACTCAAGCAAACACAAACAGCACAGCACGATGCGTATTTTTTTTTAAAATTGACAAAATAAATCAAAAATAAAAATAAGTGGAAAAGGCGAGAGTGCGCGAGCAAACAGGAGCAAAGACAAGCAGCGCAGCTTGATGCCTAGTAAAAAAAATAATAAATAGACAACTGGTCGACCTCATTAGAAATAAAAATCAAAAGATTAGATAGAAAAACAAACAAACACATAAATGTGGAGAGAAGGGCAGTGCGCGCAGGAGCAAAGGTAAACAGCAGACAGACCTGAATCCTTATCTTTACAAGGTCGACCTCAGAACTTTGTTCAGTTTGTCTCGGTGACGAATAATGGAAGGACGGGCAGACAACTGGGCGACTTCATTTAAATAAACAAATAGAAAATAAGATAAACTCTCAGGAATAGATAAATAATAACAAAAAAATTGTAAAGTGGAGAAAGCGAGAGCGCGCGAATGCACTCAAGCAAGCACAAACAGCACAGCACGATGCGTATTTTTTTTTAAATTGACAAAATAAATAAAAAATAAATCAAAAATAAAAATAAGTGGAAAAGGCGAGAGTGCGCGAGCACACAGGAGCAAAGACAAGCAGCGCAGCTTGATGCGTAGTAAAAAAAATAATAAATAGACAACTGGTCGACCTCATTAGAAATAAAAACCCAAAAGATTAGATAGACAAACAAAGAAACACATAAATGTGGAGAGAAGGGCAGTGCGGGCAGGAGCAAAGGTAAACAGCAGACAGACCTGAATCCTTATCTTTACAAGGTCGACCTCAGAACTTTGTTCAGTTTGTCTCGGTGACGTATAATGGAAGGAAGGGCAGGCAACTGGTCGACTTCATTTAAATAAACAAATAAAAAATAAGATAAACTCTCAGGAATAGATAAATAATAACAAAAAAATTGTAAAGTGGAGAAAGCGAGAGCGCGCGAATGCACTCAAGCAAACACAAACAGCACAGCACGATGCGTTTTTTTTTAATTGACAAAATAAATCAAAAATAAATCAAAAATAAAAATAAGTGGAAAAGGCGAGAGTGCCCGATCACACAGGAGCAAAGACAAGCAGCGCAGCTTGATGCGTAGTAAAAAAAATAATAAATAGACAACTGGTCGACCTCATTAGAAATAAAAACCCAAAAGATTAGATAGACAAACAAACAAACACATAATTGTGGAGAGAAGGGCAGTGCGCGCAGGAACAAAGGTAAACAGCAGACAGACCTGAATCCTTATCTTTACAAGGTCGACCTCAGAACTTTGTTCAGTTTGTCTCGGTGACGGATAATGGAAGGAAGGGCAGGCAACTGGTCGACTTAATTTAAATAAACAAATAAAAAATAAGATAAACTCTCAGGAATAGATAAATAATAACAAAAAATTGTAAAGTGGAGAAAGCGAGAGCGCGCGAATGCACTCAAGCAAACACAAACAGCACAGCACGATGCGTATTTTTTTTAAATTGACAAAATAAATCAAAAATAAATCAAAAATAAAAATAAGTGGAAAAGGCGAGAGTGCGCGAGCACACAGGAGCAAAGACAAGCAGCGCAGCTTGATGCGTAGTAAAAAAAATAATAAATAGACAACTGGTCGACCTCATTAGAAATAAAAACCCAAAAGATTAGATAGACAAACAAACAAACACATAAATGTGGAGAGAAGGGGAGTGCGCGCAGGAGCAAAGGTAAAAAGCAGACAGACCTGAATCCTTATCTTTACAAGGTCGACCTCAGAACTTTGTTCAGTTTGTCTCGGTGACGAATAATGGAAGGACGGGCAGGCAACTGGGCGACTTCATTTAAATAAACAAATAAAAAATAAGATAAACTCTCAGGAATAGATAAATAATAACAAAAAAATTGTAAAGTGGAGAAAGCGAGAGCGCGCGAATGCACTCAAGCAAACACAAACAGCACAGCACGATGCGTATTTTTTTTTAAATTGACAAAATAAATCAAAAATAAATCAAAAATAAAAATAAGTGGAAAAGGCGAGAGTGCGCGAGCACACAGGAGCAAAGACAAGCAGCGCAGCTTGATGCGTAGTAAAAAAATAATAAATAGACAACTGGTCGACCTCATTAGAAATAAAAACCCAAAAGATTAGATAGACAAACAAACAAACACATAAATGTGGAGAGAAGGGCAGTGCGCACAGGAGCAAAGGTAAACAGCAGACAGACCTGAATCCTTATCTTTACAAGGTCGACCTCAGAACTTTGTTCAGTTTGTCTCGGTGACGAATAATGGAAGGACGGGCAGGCAACTGGGCGACTTCATTTAAATAAACAAATAAAAAATAAGATAAACTCTTAGGAATAGATAAATAATAACAAAAAAATTGTAAAGTGGAGAAAGCGAGAGCGCGCGAATGCACTCAAGCAAACACAAACAGCACAGCACGATGCGTATTTTTTTTTAAATTGACAAAATAAATCAAAAATAAATCAAAAATAAAAATAAGTGGAAAAGGCGAGAGTGCGCGAGCACACAGGAGCAAAGACAAGCAGCGCAGCTTGATGCGTAGTAAAAAAAATAATAAATAGACAACTGGTCGACCTCATTAGAAATAAAAACCCAAAAGATTAGATAGACAAACAAACAAACACATAAATGTGGAGAGAAGGGCAGTGCGGGCAGGAGCAAAGGTAAACAGCAGACAGACCTGAATCCTTACCTTTACAAGGTCGACCTCAGAACTTTGTTCAGTTTGTCTCGGTGACGGATAATGGAAGGAAGGGCAGGCAACTGGTCGACTTCATTTAAATAAACAAATAAAAAATAAGATAAACTCTCAGGAATAGATAAATAATAACAAAAAAATTGTAAAGTGGAGAAAGCGAGAGCGCGCGAATGCACTCAAGCAAACACAAACAGCACAGCACGATGCGTTTTTTTTTAATTGACAAAATAAATCAAAAATAAATCAAAAATAAAAATAAGTGGAAAAGGCGAGAGTGCCCGAGCACACAGGAGCAAAGACAAGCAGCGCAGCTTGATGCGTAGTAAAAAAAATAATAAATAGACAACTGGTCGACCTCATTAGAAATAAAAACCCAAAAGATTAGATAGACAAACAAACAAACACATAATTGTGGAGAGAAGGGCAGTGCGCGCAGGATCATAGGTAAACAGCAGACAGACCTGAATCCTTATCTTTACAAGGTCGACCTCAGAACTTTGTTCAGTTTGTCTCGGTGACGGATAATGGAAGGAAGGGCAGGCAACTGGTCGACTTAATTTAAATAAACAAATAAAAAATAAGATAAACTCTCAGGAATAGATAAATAATAACAAAAAAATTGTAAAGTGGAGAAAGCGAGAGCGCGCGAATGCAATCAAGCAAACACAAACAGCACAGCACGATGCGTATTTTTTTTAAATTGACAAAATAAATCAAAAATAAATCAAAAATAAAAATAAGTGGAAAAGGCGAGAGTGCGCGAGCACACAGGAGCAAAGACAAGCAGCGCAGCTAGATGCGTAGTAAAAAAAATAATAAATAGACAACTGGTCGACCTCATTAGAAATAAAAACCCAAAAGATTAGATAGACAAACAAACAAACACATAAATGTGGAGAGAAGGGCAGTGCGCGCAGGAGCAAAGGTAAACAGCAGACAGACCTGAATCCTTATCTTTACAAGGTCGACCTCAGAACTTTGTTCAGTTTGTCTCGGTGACGAATAATGGAAGGACGGGCAGGCAACTGGGCGACTTCATTTAAATAAACAAATAAAAAATAAGATAAACTCTCAGGAATAGATAAATAATAACAAAAAATTGTAAAGTGGAGAAAGCGAGAGCGCGCGAATGCACTCAAGCAAACACAAACAGCACAGCACGATGCGTATTTTTTTTTAAATTGACAAAATAAATAAAAAATAAATCAAAAATAAAAATGAGTGGAAAAGGCGAGAGTGCGCGAGCACACAGGAGCAAAGACAAGCAGCACAGCTAGATGCGTAGTAAAAAAAATAATAAGTAGACAACTGGTCGACCTCATTAGAAATAAAAACCCAAAAGATTAGATAGACAAACAAACAAACACATAAATGTGGAGAGAAGGGCAGTGCGGGCAGGAGCAAAGGTAAACAGCAGACAGACCTGAATCCTTATCTTTACAAGGTCGACCTCAGAACTTTGTTCAGTTTGTCTCGGTGACGGATAATGGAAGGAAGTGCAGGCAACTGGTCGACTTCATTTAAATAAACAAATAAAAAATAAGATAAACTCTCAGGAATAGATAAATAATAACAAAAAAATTGTAAAGTGGAGAAAGCGAGAGCGCGCGAATGCACTCAAGCAAACACAAACAGCACAGCACGATGCGTTTTTTTTTTTTAAATTGACAAAATAAATAAAAATAAATCAAAAATAAAAATAAGTGGAAAAGGCGAGAGTGCGCGAGCACACAGGAGCAAAGACAAGCAGCGCAGCTTGATGCGTAGTAAAAAAAATAATAAATAGACAACTGGTCGACCTCATTAGAAATAAAAACCCAAAAGATTAGATAGACAAACAAACAAACACATAAATGTGGAGAGAAGGGCAGTGCGCGCAGGAGCAAAGGTAAACAGCAGACAGACCTGAATCCTTATCTTTACAAGGTCGACCTCAGAACTTTGTTCAGTTTGTCCTCGGTGACGGATAATGGAAGGAAGGGCAGGCAACTGGTCGACTTCACTTAAATAAACAAATAAAAAATAAGATAAACTCTCAGGAATAGATAAATAATAACAAAAAAAATTGTAAAGTGGAGAAAGCGAGAGCGCGCGAATGCACTCAAGCAAACACAAACAGCACAGCACGATGCGTATTTTTTTTTCAAATTGACAAAATAAATCAAAAATAAATCAAAAATAAAAATAAGTGGGAAAGGCGAGAGTGCGCGAGCACACAGGAGCAAAG
>NW_025958351.1:0-50016 GCF_023159225.1 Perognathus longimembris pacificus | reverse complement strand
AGATGATTCCACTTATTTTTATCTTTGATTTATTTTTGATTTATTTTGTCAATTTAAAAAAAAATACGCATCGTGCTGTGCTGTTTTTGTTTGCTTGAGTGCATTCGCGCGCTCTCGCTTTCTCCACTTTACAATTTTTTTGTTATTATTTATCTATTCCTGAGAGTTTATCTTATTTTTTATTTGTTTATTTAAATGAAGTCGACCAGTTGCCTGCCCTTCCTTCCATTATCCGTCACCGAGACAAACTGAACAAAGTTCTGAGGTCGACCTTGTAAAGATAAGGATTCAGGTCTGTCTGCTGTTTACATTTGCTCCTGCGCGCACTGCCCTTCTCTCCACATTTATGTGTTTGTTTGTTTGTCTATCTAATCTTTTGGGTTTTTATTTCTAATGAGGTCGACCACTTGACTATTTATTATTTTTTTTACTACGCATCAAGCTGCGCTGCTTGTCTTTGCTCCTGTGTGCTCGCGCACTCTCGCCTTTTCCACTTATTTTTATTTTTGGTTTATTTTTTATTTATTTTGTCAATTTAAAAAAATACGCATCGTGCTGTGCTGTTTGTGTTTGCTTGAGTGCATTCGCGCGCTCTCGCTTTCTCCACTTTACAATTTTTTTGTTATTATTTATCTATTCCTGAGAGTTTATCTTATTTTTTATTTTTTTATTTAAAAGAAGTCGACCAGTTGCCTGCCCTTCCTTCCATTATCCGTCACCGAGACAAACTGAGCAAATTTCTGAGGTCGACCTTGTAAAGATAAGGATTCAGGTCTGTCTGCTGTTTACCTTTGCTCCTGCGCGCACTGCCTGCTCTCCACATTTATGTGTTTGTTTGTTTGTCTATCTAATCTTTTGGGTGTTTATTTCTAATGAGGTCGACCAGTTGTCTATTTATTATTTTTTTACTACGCATCAAGCTGCGCTGCTAGTGTTTGCTCCTGTGTGCTCGCGCACTCTCGCCTTTTCCACTTATTTTTATTTTTGGTTTATTTTTGATTTATTTTGTCAATTTAAAAAAAAAATACGCATCGTGCTGTGCTGTTTGTGTTTGCTTGAGTGCATTCGCGCGCTCTCGCTTTCTCCACTTTACAATTTTTTTTGTTATTATTTATCTATTCCTGAGAGTTTATCTTATTTTTTATTTGTTTATTTAAATGAAGTCGACCAGTTGCCTGCCCTTCCTTCCATTATCCGTCACCGAGACAAACTGAACAAAGTTCTGAGGTCGACCTTTTAAAGATAAGCATTCAGGTCTGTCTGCTGATTACCTTTGCTCCTGCCCGCACAGCCATTCTCTCCACATTTATGTGTTTGTTTGTTTGTCTATCTAATCTTTTGGGTTTTTATTTCTAATGAGGTCGACCAGTTGTCTATTTATTATTTTTTTTACTACGCATCAAGCTGCGCTGCTTGTCTTTGCTCCTGTGTGCTCGCGCACTCTCGCCTTTCCCACTTATTGTTATTTTTGATTTATTTTTGATTTATTTTGTCAATTTAAAAAAAATACGCATCGTGCTGTGCTGTTTGTGTTTGCTTGAGTGCATTCGCGCGCTCTCGCTTTCTCCACTTTACAATTTTTTTGTTATTATTTATCTATTCCTGAGAGTTTATCTTATTTTTTATTTGTTTATTTAAATGAAGTCGACCAGTTGCCTGCCCTTCCTTCCATTATCCGTCACCGAGACAAACTGAACAAAGTTCTGAGGTCGACCTTGTAAAGATAAGGATTCAGGTCTGTCTGCTGTTTACCTTTGCTCCTGCGCGCACTGCCCTTCTCTCCACATTTATGTGTTTGTTTGTTTGTCTATCTAATCTTTTGGGTTTTTATTTCTAATGAGGTCGACCAGTTGTCTATTTATTATTTTTTTTACTACTTATCAAGCTGCGCTGCTTGTCTTTGCTCCTGTGTGCTCGCGCACTCTCGCCTTTTCCACTTATTTTGATTTTTGATTTATTTTTGATTTATTTTGTCAATTTAAAAAAAATACGCATCGTGCTGTGCTGTTTGTGTTTGCTTGAGTGCATTCGCGCGTTCTCGCTTTCTGCACTTTACAATTTTTTTGTTATTATTTATCTATTCCTGAGAGTTTATCTTATTTTTTATTTGTTTATTTAAATGTAGTCGACCAGTTGCCTGCCCTTCCTTCCATTATCCGTCACCGAGACAAACTGAACAAAGTTCTGAGGTCGACCTTGTAAAGATAAGGATTCAGGTCTGTCTGCTGTTTACCTTGGCTCCTGCGCGCACTGCCCTTCTCTCCACATTTATGTGTTTGTTTGTTTGTCTATCTAATCTTTTGGGTTTTTATTTCTAATGAGGTCGACCAGTTGTCTATTTATTATTTTTTTTACTACGCAACAAGCTGCGCTGCTTGTCTTTGCTCCTGTGTGCTCGCGCACTCTAGCCTTTTCCACTTATTTTTATTTTTGATTTATTTTTGATTTATTTTGTCAATTTAAAAAAAAATACGCATCGTGCTGTGCTGTTTGTGTTTGCTGGAGTGCATTCGCGCGCTCTCGCTTTCTCCACTTTACAATTTTTTTGTTATTATTTATCTATCCCTGAGAGTTTATCTTATTTTTTATTTGTTTATTTAAATGAAGTCGACCAGTTGCCTGCCCTTCCTTCCATTATCCGTCACCGAGACAAACTGAACAAAGTTCTGAGGTCGACCTTGTAAAGATAAGCATTCAGGTCTGTCTGCTGTTTACCTTTGCTCCTGCCCGCACTGCCATTCTCTCCACATTTATGTGTTTGTTTGTTTGTCTATCTAATCTTTTGGGTTTTTATTTCTAATGAGGTCGACCAGTTGTCTATTTATTATTTTTTTTACTACGCATCAAGCTGCGCTGCTTGTCTTTGCTCCTGTGTGCTCGCGCACTCTCGCCTTTCCCACTTATTTTTATTTTTGATGTATTTTTGATTTATTTTGTCAATTTTAAAAAAAAATACGCATCGTGCTGTGCTGTTTGTGTTTGCTTGAGTGCATTCGCGCGCTCTCGCTTTCTCCACTTTACAATTTTTTTGTTATTATTTATCTATTCCTTAGAGTTTATCTTATTTTTTATTTGTTTATTTAAATGAAGTCGACCAGTTGCCTGCCCTTCCTTCCATTATCCGTCACCGAGACAAACTGAACAAAGTTCTGAGGTCGACCTTGTAAAGATAAGCATTCAGGTCTGTCTGCTGTTTACCTTTGCTCCTGCGCGCACTGCCCATCTCTCCACATTTATGTGTTTGTTTGTTTGTCTATCTAATCTTTTGGGTTTTTATTTCTAATGAGGTCGACCAGTTGTCTATTTATTATTTTTTTACTGCGCATGATGCTGCGCTGCTTGTCTTTGCTCCTGTGTGCTCGCGCACTCTCGCCTTTTCCACTTATTTTTATTTTTGATTTATTTTGTCAATTTAAAAAAAAAATACGCATCGTGCTGTGCTGTTTGTGTTTGCTTGAGTGCATTCGCGCGCTCTCTCTTTCTCCACTTTACAATTTTTTGTTATTATTTATCTATTCCTGAGAGTTTATCTTATTTTTTATTTGTTTATTTAAATGAAGTCGACCAGTTGCCTGCCCTTCCTTCCATTATCCGTCACCGAGACAAACTGAACAAAGTTCTGAGGTCGACCTTGTAAAGATAAGGATTCAGGTCTGTCTGCTGTTTACCTTTGCTCCTGCGCGCACTGCCCTTCTCTCCAAATTTATGTGTTTGTTTCTTTGTCTATCTAATCTTTTGGGTTTTTATTTCTATTGAGGTCGACCAGTTGTCTATTTATTATTTTTTTTACTACGCATCACGCTGCGCTGCTTGTCTTTGCTCCTGTGTGCTCGCGCACACTCGCCTTTTTCCACTTATTTTTATTTTTGATTTATTTTGTCAATTTAAAAAAAAAATACGCATCGTGCTGTGCTGTTTGTGTTTGCTTGAGTGCATTCGCGCGCTCTCTCTTTCTCCACTTTACAATATTTTGTTATTATTTATCTATTCCTGAGAGTTTATCTTATTTTTTATTTGTTTATTTAAATGAAGTCGACCAGTTGCCTGCCCTTCCTTCCATTATCCGTCACCGAGACAAACTGAACAAAGTTCTGAGGTCGGCCTTGTAAAGATAAGGATTCAGGTCTGTCTGCTGTTTACCTTTGCTCCTGCACGCACTGCCCTTCTCTCCACATTTATGTGTTTGTTTGTTTGTCTATCAAATCTTTTGGGTTTTTATTTCTAATGAGGTCGACCAGTTGTCTATTTATTATTTTTTTTACTACGCATCAAGCTGCGATGCTTGTCTTTGCTGCTGTGTGCTCGCGCACTCTCGCCTTTTCCACTTATTTTTATCTTTGATTTATTTTTGATTTATTTTGTCAATTTAAAAAAAAATACGCATCGTGCTGTGCTGTTTGTGTTTGCTTGAGTGCATTCGCGCGCTCTCGCTTTCTCCACTTTACAATTTTTTTGTTATTATTTATCTATTCCTGAGAGTTTATCTTATTTTTTATTTGTTTATTTAAATGAAGTCGACCAGTTGCCAGCCCTTCCTTCCATTATGCGACACCGAGACAAACTGAACAAAGTTCTGAGGTCGACCTTGTAAAGATAAGGATTCAGGTCTGTCTGCTGTTTACATTTGCTCCTGCGCGCACCGCCCTTCTCTCCACATTTATGTGTTTGTTTGTTTGTCTATCTAATCTTTTGGGTTTTTATTTCTAATGAGGTCGACCAGTTATCTATTTATTATTTTTTTTACTACGCATCAAGCGGCGCTGCTTGTCTTTGCTCCTGTGTGCTTGCGCACTCTCACCTTTTCCACTTATTTTTATTTTTGATTTATTTTTGATTTATTTTGTCAATTTTAAAAAAAAATACGCATCGTGCTGTGCTGTTTGGGTTTGCTTGAGTGCATTCGCGCGCTCTCGCTTTCTCCACTTTACAATTTTTTTGTTATTATTTATCTATTCCTGAGAGTTTATCTTATTTTTTATTTGTTTATTTAAATGAAGTCGACCAGTTGCCTTCCCTTCCTTCCATTATCCGTCACAGAGGCAAACTGAACAAAGTTCTGAGGTCGACCTTGTAAAGATAAGGACTCAGGTCTGTCTGCTGTTTACCTTTGCTCCTGCGCGCACTGCCCTTCTCTCCACATTTATGTGTTTGTTTGTTTGTCTATCTAATCTTTTGGGTTTTTATTTCTAATGAGGTCGACCAGTTGGCTATTTATTATTTTTTTTAGTACGCATCAAGCTGCGCTGCCTGTCTTTGCTCCTGTGTGCTCGCGAATTCTCGCCTTTTCCACTTATTTTTATTTTTGATTTATTTTTTCAATTTAAAAAAAAATACGCATCGTGCTGTGCTGTTTTTGTTTGCTTGAGTGCATTCGCGCGCTCTCGCTTTCTCCACTTTACAATTTTTTGTTATTATTTATCTATTCCTGAGAGTTTATCTTATTTTTTATTTGTTTATTTAAATGAAGTCGACCACTTGCCTGCCCTTCCTTCCATTATCCGTCACCGAGAGAAACTGAACAAAGTTCTGAGGTCGACCTTGTAAAGATAAGGATTCAGGTCTGTCTGCTGTTTACCTTTGCTCCTGCGCGCACTGCCCTTCTCTCCACATTTATGTGTTTGTTTGTTTGTCTATCTAATCTTTTGGGTTTTTATTTCTAATGAGGTCGACCAGTTGTCTATTTATTATTTTTTTTACTACGCATGATGCTGCGCTGCTTGTCTTTGCTCCTGTGTGCTCGCGCACTCTCGCCTTTTCCACTTATTTTTATTTTTGATTTATTTTGTCAATTTAAAAAAAAAATACGCATCGTGCTGTGCTGTTTGTGTTTGCTTGAGTGCATTCGCGCGCTCTCTCTTTCTCCACTTTACAATTTTTTGTTATTATTTATCTATTCCTGAGAGTTTATCATATTTTTTATTTGTTTATTTAAATGAAGTCGACCAGTTGCCTGCCCTTCCTTCCACTATCCGTCACCGAGACAAACTGAACAAAGTTCTGAGGTCGACCTTGTAAAGATAAGGATTCAGGTCTGTCTGCTGTTTACCTTTGCTCCTGCGCGCACTGCCCTTCTCTCCAAATTTATGTGTTTGTTTCTTTGTCTATCTAATCTTTTGGGTTTTTATTTCTATTGAGGTCGACCAGTTGTCTATTTATTATTTTTTTTACTACGCATCACGCTGCGCTGCTTGTCTTTGCTCCTGTGTGCTCGCGCACACTCGCCTTTTTCCACTTATTTTTATTTTTGATTTATTTTGTCAATTTGAAAAAAAAATACGCATCGTGCTGTGCTGTTTGTGTTTGCTTGAGTGCATTCGCGCGCTCTCTCTTTCTCCACTTTACAATTTTTTGTTATTATTTATCTATTCCTGAGAGTTTATCTTATTTTTTATTTGTTTATTTAAATGAAGTCGACCAGTTGCCTGCCATTCCTTCCATTATCCGTCACCGAGACAAACTGAACAAAGTTCTGAGGTCGACCTTGTAAAGATAAGGATTCAGGTCTGTCTGCTGTTTACCTTTGCTCCTGCGCGCACTGCCCTTCTCTCCACATTTATGTGTTTGTTTGTTTGTCTATCTAATCTTTTGGGTTTTTATTTCTAATGAGGTCGACCAGTTGTCTATTTATTATTTTTGTTTACTACGCTTCAAGCTGCGCTGCTTGTCTTTGCTCCTGTGTGCTCGCGCACTCTCGCCTTTTCCACTTATTTTTATTTTTGATTTATTTTGTCAATTTAAAAAAAAATACGCATCGTGCTGTGCTGTTTGTGTTTGCTTGAGTGCATTCGCGCGCTCTCGCTTTCTCCACTTTACAATTTTTTTGTTATTATTTATCTATTCCTGAGAGTTTATCTTATTTTTTATTTGTTTATTTAAATGAAGTCGACCAGTTGCCTGCCCTTCCTTCCATTATCCGTCACCGAGAGAAACTGAACAGAGTTCTGAGGTCGACCTTGTAAAGATAAGGATTCAGGTCTGTCTGCTGTTTACCTTTGCTCCTGCGCGCACTGCCCTTCTCTCCACATTTATGTGTTTGTTTGTTTGTCTATCTAATCTTTTGGGTTTTTATTTCTAATGAGGTCGACCAGTTGTCTATTTATTATTTTTTTTACTACGCATGATGCTGCGCTGCTTGTCTTTGCTCCTGTGTTCTCGCGCACTCTCGCCTTTTCCACTTATTTTTATTTTTGATTTATTTTGTCAATTTAAAAAAAAAATACGCATCGTGCTGTGCTGTTTGTGTTTGCTTGAGTGCATTCGCGCGCTCTCTCTTTCTCCACTTTACAATTTTTTGTTATTGTTTATCTATTCCTGAGAGTTTATCTTATTTTTTATTTGTTTATTTAAATGAAGTCGACCAGTTGCCTGCCCTTCCTTCCATTATCCGTCACCGAGACAAACTGAACAAAGTTCTGAGGTCGACCTTGTAAAGATAAGGATTCAGGTCTGTCTGCTGTTTACCTTTGCTCCTGCGCGCACTGCCCTTCTCTCCAAATTTATGTGTTTGTTTCTTTGTCTATCTAATCTTTTGGGTTTTTATTTCTATTGAGGTCGACCAGTTGTCTATTTATTATTTTTTTTACTACGCATCACGCTGCGCTGCTTGTCTTTGCTCCTGTGTGCTCGCGCACACTCGCCTTTTTCCACTTATTTTTAATTTTGATTTATTTTGTCAATTTGAAAAAAAAATACGCATCGTGCTGTGCTGTTTGTGTTTGCTTGAGTGCATTCGCGCGCTCTCTCTTTCTCCACTTTACAATTTTTTGTTATTATTTATCTATTCCTGAGAGTTTATCTTATTTTTTATTTGTTTATTTAAATGAAGTCGACCAGTTGCCTGCCCTTCCTTCCATTATCCGTCACCGAGACAAACTGAACAAAGTTCTGAGGTCGACCTTGTAAAGATAAGGATTCAGGTCTGTCTGCTGTTTACCTTTGCTCCTGCGCGCACTGCCCTTCTCTCCACATTTATGTGTTTGTTTGTTTGTCTATCTAATCTTTTGGGTTTTTATTTCTAATGAGGTCGACCAGTTGTCTATTTATTATTTTTTTTACTACGCATGATGCTGCGCTGCTTGTCTTTGCTCCTGTGTGCTCGCGCACTCTCGCCTTTTCCACTTATTTTTATTTTTGATTTATTTTGTCAATTTAAAAAAAAAATACGCATCGTGCTGTGCTGTTTGTGTTTGCTTGAGTGCATTCGCGCGCTCTCTCTTTCTCCACTTTACAATTTTTTGTTATTGTTTATCTATTCCTGAGAGTTTATCTTATTTTTTATTTGTTTATTTAAATGAAGTCGACCAGTTGCCTGCCCTTCCTTCCATTATCCGTCACCGAGACAAACTGAACAAAGTTCTGAGGTCGACCTTGTAAAGATAAGGATTCAGGTCTGTCTGCTGTTTACCTTTGCTCCTGCGCGCACTGCCCTTCTCTCCACATATATGTGTTTGTTTGTTTGTCTATTTAATCTTTTGGGTTTTTATTTCTAATGAGGTCGACCAGTTGTCTATTTATTATTTTTTTTACTACGCATCAAGCTGCGCTGCTTGTCTTTGCTCCTGTGTGCTCGCGCACTCTCGCCTTTTCCACTTATTTTTATTTTTGATTTATTTTTTCAATTTAAAAAAAAAATACGCATCGTGCTGTGCTGTTTGTGTTTGCTTGAGTGCATTCGCGCGCTCTCGCTTTCTCCACTTTACAATTTTTTTGTTATTATTTATCTATTCCTGAGAGTTTATCTTATATTTTATTTGTTTATTTAAATGAAGTCGACCAGTTGCCTGCCCTTCCTTCCATTATCCGTCACCGAGACAAACTGAACAGAGTTCTGAGGTCGACCTTGTAAAGATAAGGATTCAGGTCTGTCTGCTGTTTACCTTTGCTCCTGCGCGCACTGCCCTTCTCTCCACATTTATGTGTTTGTTTGTTTGTCTATCTAATCTTTGGGTTTTTATTTCTAATGAGGTCGACCAGTTGTCTATTTATTATTTTTTTTACTACGCATCAAGCTGCGCTGCTTGTCTTTGCTCCTGTGTGCTCGTGCACTCTCGCCTTTTCCACTTATTTTTATTTTTGATTTCTATTTGATTTATTTTGTCAATTTTTAAAAAAATACGCATCGTGCTGTGCTGTTTGTGTTTGCTTGAGTGCATTCGCGCGCTCTCGCTTTCTCCACTTTACAATTTTTTTGTTATTATTTATCTATTCCTGAGAGTTTATCTTATTTTTTATTTGTTTATTTAAATGAAGTCGACCAGTTGCCTGCCCTTCCTTCCATTATCCGTCACCGAGACAAACTGAACAAAGTTCTGAGGTCGACCTTGTAAAGATAAGGATTCAGGTCTGTCTGCTGTTTACCTTTGCTCCTGCGCGCACTGCCCTTCTTTCCACATTTATGTGTTTGTTTGTTTGTCTATCTTATCTTTTGGGTTTTTATTTCTAATGAGGTCGACCAGTTGTCTATTTATTATTTTTTTTTACTACGCATCAAGCTGCGCTGCTTGTCTTTGCTCCTGTGTGCTCGCGCACTCTCGCCTTTCCCACTTATTTTTATTTTTGATTTATTTTTGATTTATTTTGTCAATTTTTAAAAAAAATACGCATCGTGCTGTGCTGTTTGTGTTTGCTTGAGTGCATTCGCGCGCTCTCGCTTTCTGCACTTTACAATTTTTTTGTTATTATTTATCTATTCCTGAGAGTTTATCTTATTTTTTATTTGTTTATTTAAATGAAGTCGACCAGTTGCCTGCCCTTCCTTCCATTATCCGTCACCGAGACAAACTGAACAAAGTTCTGAGGTCGACCTTGTAAAGATAAGGATTCAGGTCTGTCTGCTGTTTACCTTTGCTCCTGCGCGCACTGCCCTGCTCTCCACATTTATGTGTTTGTTTGTTTGTCTATCTAATCTTTTGGGTTTTTATTTCTAATGAGGTCGACCAGTTGTCTATTTATTATTTTTTTTACTACGCATCAAGCTGTGCTGTTGTCTTTGCTCCTGTGTGCTCGCGCACTCTCGCCTTTTCCACTTATTTTTATTTTTGATTTCTTTTTGATTTGTTTTGTCAATTTAAAAAAAAAATACGCATCGTGCTGTGCTGTGTGTGTTTGCTTGAGTGCATTCGCGTGCTCTCGCTTTCTCCACTTTACAATTTTTTTGTTATTATTTATCTATTCCTGAGAGTTTATCTTATTTTTTATTTGTTTATTTAAATGAAGTCGACCAGTTGCCTGCCCTTCCTTCCATTATCCGTCACCGAGACAAACTGAACAACGTTCTGAGGTCGACCTTGTAAAGATAAGGATTCAGGTCTGTCTGCTGTTTACCTTTGCTCCTGCGCGCACTGCCCTTCTCTCCACATTTATGTGTTTGTTTGTTTGTCTATCTAATCTTTTGGGTTTTTATTTCTAATGAGGTCGACCAGTTGTCTATTTATTATTTTTTTTACTACGCATCAAGCTGCGCTGCTTGTCTTTGCTCCTGTGTGCTTGCGCACTCTCACCTTTTCCACTTATTTTTATTTTTGATTTATTTTTGATTTATTTTGTCAATTTAAAAAAAAATACGCATCGTGCTGTGGTGTTTGGGTTTGCTTGAGTGCATTCGCGCGCTCTGGCTTTCTCCACTTTACAATTTTTTTGTTATTATTTATCTATTCCTGAGAGTTTACCTTATTTTTTATTTGTTTATTTAAATGAAGTCGACCAGTTGCCTTCCCTTCCTTCCATTATCCGTCACAGAGGCAAACTGAACAAAGTTCTGAGGTCGACCTTGTAAAGATAAGGATTCAGGTCTGTCTGCTGTTTACCTTTGCTCCTGCGCGCACTGCCCTTCTCTCCACATTTATGTGTTTGTTTGTTTGTCTATCTAATCTTTTGGGTTTTTATTTCTAATGAGGTCGACCAGTTGTCTATTTATTAATTTTTTTACTATGCATCAAGCTGCGATGCTTGTCTTTGCTCCTGTGTGCTCGCGCAATCTCGCCTTTTCCACTTATTTTTATTTTTAATTTCTATTTGATTTATTTTGTCAATTTTTAAAAAAATACGCATCGTGCTGTGCTGTTTGTGTTTGCTTGAGTGCATTCGCGCGCTCTCGCTTTCTCCACTTTACAATTTTTTTGTTATTATTTATCTATTCCTGAGAGTTTATCTTATTTTTTATTTGTTTATTTAAATGAAGTCGACCAGTTGCCTGCCCTTCCTTCCATTATCCGTCACCGAGACAAACTGAACAAAGTTCTGAGGTCGACCTTGTAAAGATAAGGATTCAGGTCTGTCTGCTGTTTACCTTTGCTCCTGCGCGCACTGCCCTTCTCTCCACATTTATGTGTTTGTTTGTTTGTCTATTTAATCTTTTGGGTTTTTATTTCTAATGAGGTCGACCAGTTGTCTATTTATTATTTTTTTTACTACGCATCAAGCTGCGCTGCTTGTCTTTGCTCCTGTGTGCTCACGCACTCTCGTCTTTTCCACTTATTTTTATTTTTGATTTATTTTTTCAATTTAAAAAAAAAATACGCATCGTGCTGTGCTGTTTGTGTTTGCTTGAGTGCATTCGCGCGCTCTCGCTTTCTCCACTTTACAATTTTTTTGTTATTATTTATCTATTCCTGAGAGTTTATCTTATATTTTATTTGTTTATTTAAATGAAGTCGACCAGTTGCCTGCCCTTCCTTCCATTATCCGTCACCGAGACAAACTGAACAGAGTTCTGAGGTCGACCTTGTAAAGATAAGGATTCAGGTCTGTCTGCTGTTTACCTTTGCTCCTGCGCGCACTGCCCTTCTCTCCACATTTATGTGTTTGTTTGTTTGTCTATCTAATCTTTGGGTTTTTATTTCTAATGAGGTCGACCAGTTGTCTATTTATTATTTTTTTTACTACGCATCAACCTGCGCTGCTTGTCTTTGCTCCTGTGTGCTCGTGCACTCTCGCCTTTTCCACTTATTTTTATTTTTGATTTCTATTTGATTTATTTTGTCAATTTTTAAAAAAATACGCATTGTGCTGTGCTGTTTGTGTTTGCTTGAGTGCATTCGCGCGCTCTCGCTTTCTCCACTTTACAATTTTTTTGTTATTATTTATCTATTCCTGAGAGTTTATCTTATTTTTTATTTGTTTATTTAAATGAAGTCGACCAGTTGCCTGCCCTTCCTTCCATTATCCGTCACCGAGACAAACTGAACAAAGTTCTGAGGTCGACCTTGTAAAGATAAGGATTCAGGTCTGTCTGCTGTTTACCTTTGCTCCTGCGCGCACTGCCCTTCTTTCCACATTTATGTGTTTGTTTGTTTGTCTATCTTATCTTTTGGGTTTTTATTTCTAATGAGGTCGACCAGTTGTCTATTTATTATTTTTTTTTACTACGCATCAAGCTGCGCTGCTTGTCTTTGCTCCTGTGTGCTCGCGCACTCTCGCCTTTCCCACTTATTTTTATTTTTGATTTATTTTTGATTTATTTTGTCAATTTTTAAAAAAATACGCATCGTGCTGTGCTGTTTGTGTTTGCTTGAGTGCATTCGCGCGCTCTCGCTTTCTGCACTTTACAATTTTTTTGTTATTATTTATCTATTCCTGAGAGTTTATCTTATTTTTTATTTGTTTATTTAAATGAAGTCGACCAGTTGCCTGCCCTTCCTTCCATTATCCGTCACCGAGACAAACTGAACAAAGTTCTGAGGTCGACCTTGTAAAGATAAGGATTCAGGTCTGTCTGCTGTTTACCTTTGCTCCTGCGCGCACTGCCCTGCTCTCCACATTTATGTGTTTGTTTGTTTGTCTATCTAATCTTTTGGGTTTTTATTTCTAATGAGGTCGACCAGTTGTCTATTTATTATTTTTTTTACTACGCATCAAGCTGCGCTGATGTCTTTGCTCCTGTGTGCTCGCGCACTCTCGCCTTTTCCACTTATTTTTATTTTTGATTTCTTTTTGATTTGTTTTGTCAATTTAAAAAAAAAATACGCATCGTGCTGTGCTGTGTGTGTTTGCTTGAGTGCATTCGCGCGCTCTCGCTTTCTCCACTTTACAATTTTTTTGTTATTATTTATCTATTCCTGAGAGTTTATCTTATTTTTTATTTGTTTATTTAAATGAAGTCGACCAGTTGCCTGCCCTTCCTTCCATTATCCGTCACCGAGACAAACTGAACAACGTTCTGAGGTCGACCTTGTAAAGATAAGGATTCAGGTCTGTCTGCTGTTTACCTTTGCTCCTGCGCGCACTGCCCTTCTCTCCACATTTATGTGTTTGTTTGTTTGTCTATCTAATCTTTTGGGTTTTTATTTCTAATGAGGTCGACCAGTTGTCTATTTATTATTTTTTTTACTACGCATCAAGCTGCGCTGCTTGTCTTTGCTCCTGTGTGCTTGCGCACTCTCACCTTTTCCACTTATTTTTATTTTTGATTTATTTTTGATTTATTTTGTCAATTTAAAAAAAAATACGCATCGTGCTGTGCTGTTTGGGTTTGCTTGAGTGCATTCGCGCGCTCTGGCTTTCTCCACTTTACAATTTTTTTGTTATTATTTATCTATTCCTGAGAGTTTACCTTATTTTTTATTTGTTTATTTAAATGAAGTCGACCAGTTGCCTTCCCTTCCTTCCATTATCCGTCACAGAGGCAAACTGAACAAAGTTCTGAGGTCGACCTTGTAAAGATAAGGATTCAGGTCTGTCTGCTGTTTACCTTTGCTCCTGCGCGCACTGCCCTTCTCTCCACATTTATGTGTTTGTTTGTTTGTCTATCTAATCTTTTGGGTTTTTATTTCTAATGAGGTCGACCAGTTGTCTATTTATTAATTTTTTTACTATGCATCAAGCTGCGATGCTTGTCTTTGCTCCTGTGTGCTCGCGCACTCTCGCCTTTTCCACTTATTTTTATTTTTAATTTCTATTTGATTTATTTTGTCAATTTTTAAAAAAATACGCATCGTGCTGTGCTGTTTGTGTTTGCTTGAGTGCATTCGCGCGCTCTCGCTTTCTCCACTTTACAATTTTTTTGTTATTATTTATCTATTCCTGAGAGTTTATCTTATTTTTTATTTGTTTATTTAAATGAAGTCGACCAGTTGCCTGCCCTTCCTTCCATTATCCGTCACCGAGACAAACTGAACAAAGTTCTGAGGTCGACCTTGTAAAGATAAGGATTCAGGTCTGTCTGCTGTTTACCTTTGCTCCTGCGCGCACTGCCCTTCTTTCCACATTTATGTGTTTGTTTGTTTGTCTATCTTATCTTTTGGGTTTTTATTTCTAATGAGGTCGACCAGTTGTCTATTTATTATTTTTTTTTACTACGCATCAAGCTGCGCTGCTTGTCTTTGCTCCTGTGTGCTCGCGCACTCTCGCCTTTCCCACTTATTTTTATTTTTGATTTATTTTTGATTTATTTTGTCAATTTTTAAAAAAAATACGCATCGTGCTGTGCTGTTTGTGTTTGCTTGAGTGCATTCGCGCGCTCTCGCTTTCTGCACTTTACAATTTTTTTGTTATTATTTATCTATTCCTGAGAGTTTATCTTATTTTTTATTTGTTTATTTAAATGAAGTCGACCAGTTGCCTGCCCTTCCTTCCATTATCCGTCACCGAGACAAACTGAACAAAGTTCTGAGGTCGACCTTGTAAAGATAAGGATTCAGGTCTGTCTGCTGTTTACCTTTGCTCCTGCGCGCACTGCCCTGCTCTCCACATTTATGTGTTTGTTTGTTTGTCTATCTAATCTTTTGGGTTTTTATTTCTAATGAGGTCGACCAGTTGTCTATTTATTATTTTTTTTACTACGCATCAAGCTGCGCTGATGTCTTTGCTCCTGTGTGCTCGCGCACTCTCGCCTTTTCCACTTATTTTTATTTTTGATTTCTTTTTGATTTGTTTTGTCAATTTAAAAAAAAATACGCATCGTGCTGTGCTGTGTGTGTTTGCTTGAGTGCATTCGCGTGCTCTCGCTTTCTCCACTTTACAATTTTTTTGTTATTATTTATCTATTCCTGAGAGTTTATCTTATTTTTTATTTGTTTATTTAAATGAAGTCGACCAGTTGCCTGCCCTTCCTTCCATTATCCGTCACCGAGACAAACTGAACAACGTTCTGAGGTCGACCTTGTAAAGATAAGGATTCAGGTCTGTCTGCTGTTTACCTTTGCTCCTGCGCGCACTGCCCTTCTCTCCACATTTATGTGTTTGTTTGTTTGTCTATCTAATCTTTTGGGTTTTTATTTCTAATGAGGTCGACCAGTTGTCTATTTATTATTTTTTTTACTACGCATCAAGCTGCGCTGCTTGTCTTTGCACCTGTGTGCTTGCGCACTCTCACCTTTTCCACTTATTTTTATTTTTGATTTATTTTTGATTTATTTTGTCAATTTAAAAAAAAAATACGCATCGTGCTGTGCTGTTTGGGTTTGCTTGAGTGCATTCGCGCGCTCTCGCTTTCTCCACTTTACAATTTTTTTGTTATTATTTATCTATTCCTGAGAGTTTACCTTATTTTTTATTTGTTTATTTAAATGAAGTCGACCAGTTGCCTTCCCTTCCTTCCATTATCCGTCACAGAGGCAAACTGAACAAAGTTCTGAGGTCGACCTTGTAAAGATAAGGATTCAGGTCTGTCTGCTGTTTACCTTTGCTCCTGCGCGCACTGCCCTTCTCTCCACATTTATGTGTTTGTTTGTTTGTCTATCTAATCTTTTGGGTTTTTATTTCTAATGAGGTCGACCAGTTGTCTATTTATTAATTTTTTTACTATGCATCAAGCTGCGATGCTTGTCTTTGCTCCTGTGTGCTCGCGCACTCTCGCCTTTTCCACTTATTTTTATTTTTGATTTATATTTTCAATTTAAAAAAAAATACGCATCCTGCTGTGCTGTTTGTGTTTGCTTGAGTGCATTCGCGCGCTCTCGCTTTCTCCACTTTACAATTTTTTTGTTATTATTTATCTATTCCTGAGAGTTTATCTTATTTTTTATTTGTTTATTTAAATGAAGTCGACCACTGGCCTGCCCTTCCTTCCATTATCCGTCACCGAGACAAACTGAACAAAGTTCTGAGGTCGACCTTGTAAAGATAAGGATTCAGGTCTGTCTGCTGTTTACCTTTGCTCCTGCGCGCACTGCCCTTCTCTCCACATTTCTGTGTTTGTTTGTTTGTCTATCTAATCTTTTGGGTTTTTATTTCTAATGAGGTCGACCAGTTGTCTATTTATTATTTTTTTTACTACGCATCAAGCTGCGCTGCTTGCCTTTGCTCCTGTGTGCTCGCGCACTCTCGCCTTTTCCACTTATTTTTATTTTTGATTTATTTTTGATTTATTTTGTCAATTTAAAAAAAATACGCATCGTGCTGTGCTGTTTGTGTTTGCTTGAGTGCATTCGCGCGCTCTCGCTTTCTCCACTTTACAATTTTTTTGTTATTATTTATCTATTCTTGAGAGTTTATCTTATTTTTTATTTTTTTATTTAAAAGAAGTCGACCAGTTGCCTGCCCTTCCTTCCATTATCCGTCACCGAGACAAACTGAGCAAAGTTCTGAGGTCGACCTTGTAAAGATAAGGATTCAGGTCTGTCTGCTGTTTACCTTTGCTCCTGCGCGCAATGCCATTCTCTCCACATTTATGTGTTTGTTTGTTTGTCTATCTAATATTTTGGGTTTTTATTTCTAATGAGGTCGACCAGTTGTCTATTTATTATTTTTTTTACTACGCATCAAGCTGCGCTGCTTGTCTTTGCTCCTGTGTGCTCGCGCACTCTCGCCTTTTCCACTTATTTTTATTTTTGATTTATTTTTGATATATTTTGTCAATTTTAAAAAAAAATACGCATCGTGCTGTGCTGTTTGTGTTTGCTTGAGTGCATTCGCGCGCTCTCGCTTTCTCCACTTTACAATTTTTTGTTATTATTTATCTATTCCTGAGAGTTTACCTTATTTTTTTTTTGTTTATTTAAATGAAGTCGACCAGTTGCCTGCCCTTCCTTCCATTATCCGTCACCGAGACAAACTGAACAAAGTTCTGAGGTCGACCTTGAAAAGATAAGGATTCAGGTCTGTCTGCTGTTTACCTTTGCTCCTGCGCGCACTGCCCTTCTCTCCACATTGATGTGTTTGTTTGTTTGTCTATCTAATCTTTTGGGTTTTTATTTCTAATGAGGTCGACTAGTTGTCTATTTATTATTTTTTTTACTACGCATCAAGCTGCGCTGCTTGTCTTTGCTCCTGTGTGCTCGCGCACTCTCGCCTTTTCCACTTATTTTTATTTTTGATTTATTTTTTCAATTTTAAAAAAAATACGCATCGTGCTGTGCTGTTTGTGTTTGCTTGAGTGCATTCGCGCGCTCTCCCTTTCTCCACTTTACAATTTTTTTGTTATTATTTATCTATTCCTGAGAGTTTATCTTATTTTTTATTTGTTTATTTAAATGAAGTCGACCACTTGCCTGCCCTTCCTTCCATTATCCGTCACCGAGACAAACTGAACAAAGTTGTGAGGTCGAACTTGTAAAGATAAGGATTCAGGTCTGTCTGCTGTTTACATTTGCTCCTGCGCGCACTGCCCTTCTTTCCACATTTATGTGTTTGTTTGTTTGTCTATCTTATCTTTTGGGTTTTTATTTCTAATGAGGTCGACCAGTTGTCTATTTATTATTTTTTTTACTACGCATCAAGCTGCGCTGCTTGTGTTTGCTCCTGTGTGCTCGCGCACTCTCGCCTTTTCCACTTATTTTTATTTTTGATTTATTTTTGATTTATTTTGTCAATTTAAAAAAAAAATACGCATTGTGCTGTGCTGTTTGTGTTTGCTTGAGTGCATTCGCGCGCTCTCGCTTTCTCCACTTTACAATTTTTTGTTATTATTTATCTATTCCTGAGAGTTTATCTTATTTTTTATTTGTTTATTTAAATGAAGTCGACCAGTTGCCTACCCTTCCTTCCATTATCCGTCACCGAGACAAACTGAACAAAGTTCTGAGGTCGACCTTGTAAAGATAAGGATTCAGGTCTGTCTGCTGTTTACCTTTGCTCCTGCGCGCACTGCCCTTCTTTCCACATTTATGTGTTTGTTTGTTTGTCTATCTTATCTTTTGGGTTTTTATTTCTAATGAGGTCGACCAGTTGTCTATTTATTATTTTTTTTACTACGCATGAAGCTGCGCTGCTTGTCTTTGCTCCTGTGTGCTCGCGCACTCTCGCCTTTTCCACTTATTTTTATTTTTGATTTATTTTGTCAATTTGAAAAAAAAATACGCATCGTGCTGTGCTGTTTGTGTTTGCTTGAGTGCATTCGCGCGCTCTCTCTTTCTCCACTTTAAAATTTTTTGTTATTATTTATCTATTCCTGAGAGTTTATCTTATTTTTTATTTGTTTATTTAAATGAAGTCGACCAGTTGCCTGCCCTTCCTTCCATTATCCTTCACCGAGACAAACTGAACAAAGTTCTGAGGTCGACCTTGTAAAGATAAGGATTCAGGTCTGTCTGCTGTTTACCTTTGCTCCTGCGCGCACTGCCCTTCTCTCCACATTTATGTGTTTGTTTGTTTGTCTATTTAATCTTTTGGGTTTTTATTTCTAATGAGGTCGACCAGTTGTCTATTTATTATTTTTTTTACTACGCATCAAGCTGCGCTGCTTGTCTTTGCTCCTGTGTGCTCGCGCACTCTCGCCTTTTCCACTTATTTTTATTTTTGATTTATTTTTTCAATTTAAAAAAAAAATACGCATCGTGCTGTGCTGTTTGTGTTTGCTTGAGTGCATTCGCGCGCTCTCGCTTTCTCCACTTTACAATTTTTTTGTTATTATTTATCTATTCCTGAGAGTTTATCTTATATTTTATTTGTTTATTTAAATGAAGTCGACCAGTTGCCTGCCCTTCCTTCCATTATCCGTCACCGAGACAAACTGAACAAAGTTCTGAGGTCGACCTTGTAAAGATAAGGATTCAGGTCTGTCTGCTGTTTACCTTTGCTCCTGCGCGCACTGCCCTTCTCTCCACATTTATGTGTTTGTTTGTTTGTCTATCTAATCTTTGGGTTTTTATTTCTAATGAGGTCGACCAGTTGTCTATTTATTATTTTTTTTACTACGCATCAAGCTGCGCTGCTTGTCTTTGCTCCTGTGTGCTCGTGCACTCTCGCCTTTTCCACTTATTTTTATTTTTGATTTCTATTTGATTTATTTTGTCAATTTTTAAAAAAATACGCATCGTGCTGTGCTGTTTGTGTTTGCTTGAGTGCATTCGCGCGCTCTCGCTTTCTCCACTTTACAATTTTTTTGTTATTATTTATCTATTCCTGAGTGTTTATCTAATTTTTTATTTGTTTATTTAAATGAAGTCGACCAGTTGCCTGCCCTTCCTTCCATTATCCGTCACCGAGACAAACTGAACAAAGTTCTGAGGTCGACCTTGTAAAGATAAGGATTCAGGTCTGTCTGCTGTTTACCTTTGCTCCTGCGCGCACTGCCCTTCTTTCCACATTTATGTGTTTGTTTGTTTGTCTATCTTATCTTTTGGGTTTTTATTTCTAATGAGGTCGACCAGTTGTCTATTTATTATTTTTTTTTACTACGCATCAAGCTGCGCTGCTTGTCTTTGCTCCTGTGTGCTCGCGCACTCTCGCCTTTCCCACTTATTTTTATTTTTGATTTATTTTTGATTTATTTTGTCAATTTTTTAAAAAAATACGCATCGTGCTGTGCTGTTTGTGTTTGCTTGAGTGCATTCGCGCGCTCTCGCTTTCTCCACTTTACAATTTTTTTGTTATTATTTATCTATTCTTGAGTGTTTATCTAATTTTTTATTTGTTTATTTAAATGAAGTCGACCAGTTGCCTGCCCTTCCTTCCATTATCCGTCACCGAGACAAACTGAACAAAGTTCTGAGGTCGACCTTGTAAACATAAGGATTCAGGTCTGTCTGCTGTTTACCTTTGCTCCTGCGCACACTGCCCTTCTCTCCACAATTATGTGTTTGTTTGTTTGTCTATCTAATCTTTTGGGTTTTTATTTCTAATGAGGTCGACCAGTTGTCTATTTATTATTTTTTTTACTACGCATCAAGCTGCGCTGCTTGTCTTTGCTCCTGTGTGCTCGCGCACTCTCGCCTTTTCCACTTATTTTTATTTTTGATTTATTTTTTCAATTTAAAAAAAAAATACGCATCGTGCTGTGCTGTTTGTGTTTGCTTGAGTGCATTCGCGCGCTCTCGCTTTCTCCACTTTACAATTTTTTTGTTATTATTTATCTATTCCTGAGAGTTTATCTTATTTTTTATTTGTTTATTTAAATGAAGTCGACCAGTTTCCTGCCCTTCCTTCCATTATCCGTCACCGAGACAAACTGAACAAAGTTCTGAGGTCGACCTTGTAAAGATAAGGATTCAGGTCTGTCTGCTGTTTACCTTTGCTCCTGCGCTCTGCCCTTCTCTCCACATTTATGTGTTTGTTTGTTTGTCTATCTAATCTTTGGGTTTTTATTTCTAATGAGGTCGACCAGTTGTCTATTTATTATTTTTTTTACTACGCATCAAGCTGCGCTGCTTGTCTTTGCTCCTGTGTGCTCGTGCACTCTCGCCTTTTCCACTTATTTTTATTTTTGATTTCTTTTTGATTTATTTTGTCAATTTTTAAAAAAATACGCATCGTGCTGTGCTGTTTGTGTTTGCTTGAGAGCATTCGCGCGCTCTCGCTTTCTCCACTTTACAATTTTTTTGTTATTATTTATCTATTCCTGAGAGTTTTTCTTATTTTTTATTTGTTTATTTAAATGAAGTCGACCAGTTGCCTGCCCTTCCTTCCATTACCCGTCACCGAGAGAAACTGAACAAAGTTCTGAGTTCGACCTTGTAAAGATAAGGATTCAGGTCTGTCTGCTGTTTACCTTTGCTCCTGCGCGCACTGCCATTCTCTCCACATTTATGTGTTTGTTTGTTTGTCTATCTAATCTTTTGGGTTTTTATTTCTAATGAGGTCGACCAGTTGTCTATTTATTATTTTTTTTTACTACGCATCAAGCTGCGCTGCTTGTCTTTGCTCCTGTGTGCTCGCGCACTCTCGCCTTTTCCACTTATTTTTATTTTTGATTTATTTTGTCAATTTTAAAAAAAATACGAATCGTGCTGTGCTGTTTGTGTTGGCTTGAGTGCATTCGCGCGCTCTCGCTTTCTCCACTTTACAATTTTTTTGTTATTATTCATCTATTCCTGAGAGTTTATCTTATTTTTTATTTGTTTATTTAAATGAAGTCGACCAGTTGCCTGCCCTTCCTTCCATTATCCTTCACCGAGACAAACTGAACCAAGTTCTGAGGTCGACCTTGTAAAGATAAGGATTCAGGTCTGTCTGCTCTTTACCTTTGCTCCTGCGCGCACTGCCCTTCTCTCCACATTTATGTGTTTGTTTCTTTGTCTATCTAATCTTTTGGGTTTTTATTTCTATTGAGGTCGACCAGTTGTCTATTTATTATTTTTTTTACTAAACATCACGCTGCGCTGCTTGTCTTTGCTCCTGTGTGCTCGCGCACACTCGCCTTTTCCACTTATTTTTATTTTTGATTTATTTTCTCAATTGTAAAAAAAAATACGCATCGTGCTGTGCTGTTTGTGTTTGCTTGAGTGCATTCGCGCGCTCTCGCTTTCTCCACTTTACAATTTTTTTGTTATTATTTATCTATTCCTGAGAGTTTATCTTATTTTTTATTTGTTTATTTAAATGAAGTCGACCAGTTGCCTGCCCTTCCTTCCATTATCCGTCACCGAGACAAACTGAACAAAGTTCTGAGGTCGACCTTGTAAAGATAAGGATTCAGGTCTGTCTGCTGTTTACCTTTGCTCCTGCGCGCACTGCCCTTCTCTCCACATTTATGTGTTTGTTTGTTTGTCTATTTAATCTTTTGGGTTTTTATTTCTAATGAGGTCGACCAGTTGTCTATTTATTATTTTTTTTACTACGCATCAATTTGCGCTGCTTGTCTTTGCTCCTGTGTGCTCGCGCACTCTCGCCTTTACCACTTATTTTTATTTTTGATTTATTTTGTCAATTTTAAAAAAAAATACGCATCGTGCTGTGCTGTTTGTGTTTGCTTGAGTGCATTCGCGCGCTCTCGCTTTCTCCACTTTACAATTTTTTTGTTATTATTTATCTATTCCTGAGAGTTTATCTTATTTTTTATTTGTTTATTTAAATGAAGTCGACCAGTTGCCTGCCCTTCCTTCCATTATCCGTCACCGAGACAAACTGAACAAAGTTCTGAGGTCGACCTTGTAAAGATAAGCATTCAGGTCTGTCTGCTGTTTACCTTTGCTCCTGCGCGCACTGCCCTTCTCTCCACATTTATGTGTTTGTTTGTTTGTCTATCTAATCTTTTGGGTTTTTATTTCTAATGAGGTCGACCAGTTGTCTATTTATTATTTTTTTTACTACGCATCAAGCTGCGCTGCTTGTCTTTGCTCCTGTGTGCTCGCGCACTCTCGCCTTTTCCACTTATTTTTATTTTTGATTTCTTTTTGATTTCTTTTGTCAATTTTTAAAAAAATACGCATCGTGCTGTGCTGTTTGTGTTTGCTTGAGTGCATTCGCGCGCTCTCGCTTTCTCCACTTTACAATTTTTTTGTTATTATTTATCTATTCCTGAGAGTTTATCTTATTTTTTATTTGTTTATTTAAATGAAGTCGACCAGTTGCCTGCCCTTCCTTCCATTATCCGTCACCGAGAGAAACTGAACAAAGTTCTGAGGTCGACCTTGTAAAGATAAGGATTCAGTTCTGTCTGCTGTTTACCTTTGCTCCTGCGCGCACTGCCCTTCTCTCCACATTTATGTATTTGTTTGTTTGTCTATCTAATCTTTTGGGTTTTTATTTCTAATGAGGTCGACCAGTTGTCTATTTATTATTTTTTTTTACTACGCATCAAGCTGCGCTGCTTGTCTTTGCTCCTGTGTGCTCGCGCACTCTCGCCTTTTCCACTTATTTTTATTTTTGATTTATTTTGTCAATTTTAAAAAAAATACGCATCGTGCTGTGCTGTTTGTGTTTGCTTGAGTGCATTCGCGCGCTCTCGCTTTCTCCACTTTACAATTTTTTTGTTATTATTCATCTATTCCTGAGAATTCATCTTATTTTTTATTTGTTTATTTAAATGAAGTCGACCAGTTGCCTGCCCTTCCTTCCATTATCCTTCACCGAGACAAACTGAACAAAGTTCTGAGGTCGACCTTGTAAAGATAAGGATTCAGGTCTGTCTGCTGTTTACCTTTGCTCCTGCGCGCACTGCCCTTCTCTCCACATTTATGTGTTTGTTTCTTTGTCTATCTAATCTTTTGGGTTTTTATTTCTATTGAGGTCGACCAGTTGTCTATTTATTATTTTTTTTACTACGCATCACGCTGCGCTGCTTGTCTTTGCTCCTGTGTGCTCGTGCACACTCGCCTTTTCCACTTATTTTTATTTTTGATTTATTTTCTCAAATTCAAAAAAAAATACGCATCGTGCTGTGCTGTTTGTGTTTGCTTGAGTGCATTCTCGCGCTCTCGCTTTCTCCACTTTACAATTTTTTTGTTATTATTTATCTATTCCTGAGAGTTTATCTTATATTTTATTTGTTTATTTAAATGAAGTCGACCAGTTGCCTGCCCTTCCTTCCATTATCCGTCACCGAGACAAACTGAACAAAGTTCTGAGGTCGACCTTGTAAAGATAAGGATTCAGTTCTGTCTGCTGTTTACCTTTGCTCCTGTGCGCACTGCCCTTCTTTCCACATTTATGTGTTTGTTTGTTTGTCTATCTTATCTTTTGGGTTTTTATTTCTAATGAGGTCGACCAGTTGTCTATTTATTATATTTTTTTACTACGCATCAAGCTGCGCTGCTTGTCTTTGCTCCTGTGTGCTCGCGCACTCTCGCCTTTCCCACTTATTTTTATTTTTGATTTATTTTTGATTTATTTTGTCAATTTTAAAAAAAAATACGCATGGGGCTGTGCTGTTTGTGTTTGCTTGAGTGCATTCGCGCGCTCTCGCTTTCTCCACTTTACAATTTTTTGTTATTATTTATCTATTCCTGAGTGTTTATCTTGTTTTTTATTTGTTTATTTAAATGAAGTCGACCAGTTGCCTGCCCTTCCTTCCATTATCCGTCACCGAGACAAACTGAACAAAGTTCTGAGGTCGACCTTGAAAAGATAAGGATTCAGGTCTGTCTGCTGTTTACCTTTGCTCCTGCGCGCACTGCCCTTCTCTCCACATTTATGTGTTTGTTTGTTTGTCTATCTAATCTTTTGGGTTTTTATTTCTAATGAGGTCGACCAGTTGTCTATTTATTATTTTTTTTTACTACGCATCAAGCTGCGCTGCTTGTCTTTGCTCCTGTGTGCTCGCGCACTCTCGCCTTTTCCACTTATTTTTATTTTTGATTTATTTTGTCAATTTAAAAAAAAATACGCATCGTGCTGTGCTGTTTGTGTTTGCTTGAGTGCATTCGCGCGCTCTCGCTTTCTCCACTTTACAATTTTTTTGTTATTATTCATCTATTCCTGAGAATTTATCTTATTTTTTATTTGTTTATTCAAATGAAGTCGACCAGTTGCCTGCCCTTCCTTCCATTATCCGTCACCGAGACAAACTGAACAAAGTTCTGAGGTCGACCTTGTAAAGATAAGGATTCAGGTCTGTCTGCTGTTTACCTTTGCTCCTGCGCGCACTGCCCTTCTCTCCACATTTATGTGTTTGTTTCTTTGTCTATCTAATCTTTTGGGTTTTTATTTCTATTGAGGTCGACCAGTTGTCTATTTATTATTTTTTTTACTACGCATCACGCTGCGCTGCTTGTCTTTGCTCCTGTGTGCTCGCGCACACTTGCCATTTCCATTTATTTTTATTTTTGATTTATTTTCTCAATTTTAAAAAAAAATACGCATCGTGCTGTGCTGTTTGTGTTTGCTTGAGTGCATTCGCGCGCTCTCGCTTTCTCCACTTTACAATTTTTTTGTTATTATTTATCTATTCCTGAGAGTTTATCTTATTTTTTATTTGTTTATTTAAATGAAGTCGACCAGTTGCCTGCCCTTCCTTCCATTATCCGTCACCGAGACAAACTGAACAAAGTTCTGAGGTCGACCTTGTAAAGATAAGGATTCAGGTCTGTCTGCTGTTTACCTTTGCTCCTGCGCGCACTGCCCTTCTTTCCACATTTATGTGTTTGTTTGTATGTCTATCTTATCTTTTGGGTTTTTATTTCTAATGAGGTCGACCAGTTGTCTATTTATTATTTTTTTTTACTACGCATCAAGCTGTGCTGCTTGTCTTTGCTCCTGTGTGCTCGCACACTCTCGCCTTTCCCACTTATTTTTATTTTTGATTTATTTTTGATTTATTTTGTCAATTTTTAAAAAAAAATACGCATCGTGCTGTGCTGTTTGTGTTTGCTTGAGTGCATTCGCGCGCTCTCGCTTTCTCCACTTTACAATTTTTTTGTTATTATTTATCTATTCCTGAGTGTTTATCTAATTTTTTATTTGTTTATTTAAATGAAGTCGACCAGTTGCCTGCCCTTCCTTCCATTATCCGTCACCGAGACAAACTGAACAAAGTTCTGAGGTCGACCTTGTAAACATAAGGATTCAGGTCTGTCTGCTGTTTACCTTTGCTCCTGCGCACACTGCCCTTCTCTCCACAATTATGTGTTTGTTTGTTTGTCTATCTAATCTTTTGGGTTTTTATTTCTAATGAGGTCGACCAGTTGTCTATTTATTATTTTTTTTACTACGCATCAAGCTGCGCTGCTTGTCTTTGCTCCTGTGTGCTCGCGCACTCTCGCCTTTTCCACTTATTTTTATTTTTGATTTATTTTTTCAATTTAAAAAAAAATACGCATCGTGCTGTGCTGTTTGTGTTTGCTTGAGTGCATTCGCGCGCTCTCGCTTTCTCCACTTTACAATTTTTTTGTTATTATTCATCTATTCCTGAGAATTTATCTTATTTTTTATTTGTTTATTCAAATGAAGTCGACCAGTTGCCTGCCCTTCCTTCCATTATCCGTCACCGAGACAAACTGAACAAAGTTCTGAGGTCGACCTTGTAAAGATAAGGATTCAGGTCTGTCTGCTGTTTACCTTTGCTCCTGCGCGCACTGCCCTTCTCTCCACATTTATGTGTTTGTTTCTTTGTCTATCTAATCTTTTGGGTTTTTATTTCTATTGAGGTCGACCAGTTGTCTATTTATTATTTTTTTTACTACGCATCACGCTGCGCTGCTTGTCTTTGCTCCTGTGTGCTCGCGCACACTTGCCATTTCCATTTATTTTTATTTTTGATTTATTTTCTCAATTTTAAAAAAAAATACGCATCGTGCTGTGCTGTTTGTGTTTGCTTGAGTGCATTCGCGCGCTCTCGCTTTCTCCACTTTACAATTTTTTTGTTATTATTTATCTATTCCTGAGAGTTTATCTTATTTTTTATTTGTTTATTTAAATGAAGTCGACCAGTTGCCTGCCCTTCCTTCCATTATCCGTCACCGAGACAAACTGAACAAAGTTCTGAGGTCGACCTTGTAAAGATAAGGATTCAGGTCTGTCTGCTGTTTACCTTTGCTCCTGCGCGCACTGCCCTTCTTTCCACATTTATGTGTTTGTTTGTATGTCTATCTTATCTTTTGGGTTTTTATTTCTAATGAGGTCGACCAGTTGTCTATTTATTATTTTTTTTTACTACGCATCAAGCTGTGCTGCTTGTCTTTGCTCCTGTGTGCTCGCACACTCTCGCCTTTCCCACTTATTTTTATTTTTGATTTATTTTTGATTTATTTTGTCAATTTTTAAAAAAAAATACGCATCGTGCTGTGCTGTTTGTGTTTGCTTGAGTGCATTCGCGCGCTCTCGCTTTCTCCACTTTACAATTTTTTTGTTATTATTTATCTATTCCTGAGTGTTTATCTAATTTTTTATTTGTTTATTTAAATGAAGTCGACCAGTTGCCTGCCCTTCCTTCCATTATCCGTCACCGAGACAAACTGAACAAAGTTCTGAGGTCGACCTTGTAAACATAAGGATTCAGGTCTGTCTGCTGTTTACCTTTGCTCCTGCGCACACTGCCCTTCTCTCCACAATTATGTGTTTGTTTGTTTGTCTATCTAATCTTTTGGGTTTTTATTTCTAATGAGGTCGACCAGTTGTCTATTTATTATTTTTTTTACTACGCATCAAGCTGCGCTGCTTGTCTTTGCTCCTGTGTGCTCGCGCACTCTCGCCTTTTCCACTTATTTTTATTTTTGATTTATTTTTTCAATTTAAAAAAAAATACGCATCGTGCTGTGCTGTTTGTGTTTGCTTGAGTGCATTCGCGCGCTCTCGCTTTCTCCACTTTACAATTTTTTTGTTATTATTTATCTATTCCTGAGAGTTTATCTTATTTTTTATTTGTTTATTTAAATGAAGTCGACCAGGTGCCTGCCCTTCCTTCCGTTATGGGTCACCGAGACAAACTGAACAAAGTTCTGAGGTCGACCTTGTAAAGATAAGGATTCAGGTCTGTCTGCTGTTTACCTTTGCTCCTGCGCGCACTGCCCTTCTCTCCACATTTATGTGTTTGTTTGTTTGTCTATCTAATCTTTGGGTTTTTATTTCTAATGAGGTCGACCAGTTGTCTATTTATTATTTTTTTTACTACGCATCAAGCTGCGCTGCTTGTCTTTGCTCCTGTGTGCTCGTGCACTCTCGCCTTTTCCACTTATTTTTATTTTTGATTTCTTTTTGATTTATTTTGTCAATTTTTAAAAAAATACGCATCGTGCTGTGCTGTTTGTGTTTGCTTGAGAGCATTCGCGCGCTCTCGCTTTCTCCGCTTTACAATTTTTTTGTTATTATTTATCTATTCCTGAGAGTTTTTCTTATTTTTTATTTGTTTATTTAAATGAAGTCGACCAGTTGCCTGCCCTTCCTTCCATTATCCGTCACCGAGAGAAACTGAACAAAGTTCTGAGGTCGACCTTGTAAAGATAAGGATTCAGGTCTGTCTGCTGTTTACCTTTGCTCCTGCGCGCACTGCCCTTCTCTCCACATTTATGTGTTTGTTTGTTTGTCTATCTAATCTTTTGGGTTTTTATTTCTAATGAGGTCGACCAGTTGTCTATTTATTATTTTTTTTTACTACGCATCAAGCTGCGCTGCTTGTCTTTGCTCCTGTGTGCTCGCGCACTCTCGCCTTTTCCACTTATTTTTATTTTTGATTTATTTTGTCAATTTTAAAAAAAATACGCATCGTGCTGTGCTGTTTGTGTTTGCTTGAGTGCATTCGCGCGCTCTCGCTTTCTCCACTTTACAATTTTTTTGTTATTATTCATCTATTCCTGAGAGTTTATCTTATTTTTTATTTGTTTATTTAAATGAAGTCGACCAGTTGCCTGCCCTTCCTTCCATTATCCTTCACCGAGTCAAACTGAACCAAGTTCTGAGGTCGACCTTGTAAAGATAAGGATTCAGGTCTGTCTGCTGTTTACCTTTGCTCCTGCGCGCACTGCCCTTCTCTCCACATTTATGTGTTTGTTTCTTTGTCTATCTAATCTTTTGGGTTTTTATTTCTATTGAGGTCGACCAGTTGTCTATTTATTATTTTTTTTACTACGCATCACGCTGCGCTGCTTGTCTTTGCTCCTGTGTGCTCGGGCACACTCGCCTTTTCCACTTATTTTTATTTTTGATTTATTTTCTCAATTGTAAAAAAAAATACGCATCGTGCTGTGCTGTTTGTGTTTGCTTGAGTGCATTCGCGCGCTCTCGCTTTCTCCACTTTACAATTTTTTTGTTATTATTTATCTATTCCTGAGAGTTTATCTTATTTTTTATTTGTTTATTTAAATGAAGTCGACCAGTTGCCTGCCCTTCCTTCCATTATCCGTCACCGAGACAAACTGAACAAAGTTCTGAGGTCGACCTTGTAAAGATAAGGATTCAGGTCTGTCTGCTGTTTACCTTTGCTCCTGCGCGCACTGCCCTTCTCTCCACATTTATGTGTTTGTTTGTTTGTCTATTTAATCTTTTGGGTTTTTATTTCTAATGAGGTCGACCAGTTGTCTATTTATTATTTTTTTTACTACGCATCAATTTGCGCTGCTTGTCTTTGCTCCTGTGTGCTCGCGCACTCTCGCCTTTCCCACTTATTTTTATTTTTGATTTATTTTGTCAATTTAAAAAAAAATACGCATCGTGCTGTGCTGTTTGTGTTTGCTTGAGTGCATTGGCGCGCTCTCTCTTTCTCCACTTTACAATTTTTTTGTTATTTTAACTATTCCTGAGAGTTTATCTTATTTTTTATTTGTTTATTTAAATGAAGTCGACCAGTTGCCTGCCCTTCCTTCCATTATCCGTCACCGAGACAAACTGAACAAAGTTCTGAGGTCGACCTTGTAAAGATAAGCATTCAGGTCTGTCTGCTGTTTACCTTTGCTCCTGCGCGCACTGCCCTTCTCTCCACATTTATGTGTTTGTTTGTTTGTCTATCTAATCTTTGGGTTTTTATTTCTAATGAGGTCGACCAGTTGTCTATTTATTATTTTTTTTACTACGCATCAAGCTGCGCTGCTTGTCTTTGCTCTTGTGTGCTCGTGCACTCTCGCCTTTTCCACTTATTATTTTTGATTTATTTTTGATTTATTTTGTCAATTTTAAAAAAAAATACGCATCGTGCTGTGCTGTTTGTGTTTGCTTGAGTGCATTCGCGCGCTCTCGCTTTCTCCACTTTACAATTTTTTTGTTATTATTTATCTATTCCTGAGAGTTTATCTTATTTTTTATTTGTTTATTTAAATGAAGTCGACCAGTTGCCTGCCCTTCCTTCCATTATCCGTCACCGAGACAAACTGAACAGAGTTCTGAGGTCGACCTTGTAAAGATAAGGATTCAGGTCTGTCTGCAGTTTACCTTTGCTCCTGCTCGCACTGCCCTTCTCTCCACATTTATGTGTTTGTTTGTTTGTCTATCTAATCTTTTGGGTTTTTATTTCTAATGAGGTCTACCAGTTGTCTATTTATTATTTTTTTTACTACGCATCAAGCTGCGCTGCTTGTCTTTGCTCCTCTGTGCTCGCGCACTCTCGCCTTTTCCACTTATTTTTATTTTTGATTTATTTTTCAATTTAAAAAAAAATACGCATCGTGCTGTGCTGTTTGTGTTTGCTTGAGTGCATTCGCGCGCTCTCGCTTTCTCCACTTTACAATTTTTTTGTTATTATTTATCTATTCCTGAGAGTTTATCTTATTTTTTATTTGTTTATTTAAATGAAGTCGACCAGTTGCCTGCCCTTCCTTCCATTATCCGTCACCGAGACAAACTGAACAAAGTTCTGAGGTCGACCTTGTAAAGATAAGCATTCAGGTCTGTCTGCTGTTTACCTTTGCTCCTGCGCGCACTGCCCTTCTCTCCACATTTATGTGTTTGTTTATTTGTCTATCTAATATTTGGGTTTTTATTTCTAATGAGGTCGACCAGTTGTCTATTTATTATTTTTTTTACTACGCATCAAGCTGCGCTGCTTGTCTTTGCTCCTGTGTGCTCGTGCACTCTCGCCTTTTCCACTTATTTTTATTTTTGATTTATTTTTTCAATTTAAAAAAAAATACGCATCGTGCTGTGCTGTTTGTGTTTGCTTGAGTGCATTCGCGCGCTCTCGCTTTCTCCACTTTACAATTTTTTTGTTATTATTTATCTATTCCTGAGAGTTTATCTTATTTTTTATTTGTTTATTTAAATGAAGTCGACCAGTTGCCTGCCCTTCCTTCCATTATCCGTCACCGAGACAAACTGAACAAAGTTCTGAGGTCGACCTTGTAAAGATAAGCATTCAGGTCTGTCTGCTGTTTACCTTTGCTCCTGCGCGCACTGCCCTTCTCTCCACATTTATGTGTTTGTTTGTTTGTCTATCTAATCTTTGGGTTTTTATTTCTAATGAGGTCGACCAGTTGTCTATTTATTATTTTTTTTACTACGCATCAAGCTGCGCTGCTTGTCTTTGCTCCTGTGTGCTCGTGCACTCTCGCCTTTTCCACTTATTTTTATTTTTGATTTCTTTTTGATTTATTTTGTCAATTTTTAAAAAAATACGCATCGTGCTGTGCTGTTTGTGTTTGCTTGAGAGCATTCGCGCGCTCTCGCTTTCTCCACTTTACAATTTTTTTGTTATTATTTATCTATTCCTGAGAGTTTTTCTTATTTTTTATTTGTTTATTTAAATGAAGTCGAACAGTTGCCTGCCCTTCCTTCCATTATCCGTCACCGAGAGAAACTGAACAAAGTTCTGAGGTCGACCTTGTAAAGATAAGGATTCAGGTCTGTCTGCTGTTTACCTTTGCTCCTGCGCACACTGCCCTTCTCTCCACATTTATGTGTTTGTTTGTTTGTCTATCTAATTTTGGGTTTTTATTTCTAATGAGGTCGACCAGTTGTCTATTTATTATTTTTTTTTACTACGCATCAAGCTGCGCTGCTTGTCTTTGCTCCTGTGTGCTCGCGCACACTCGCCTTTTCCACTTATTTTTATTTTTGATTTATTTTTGTCAATTTAAAAAAAAAATATGCATCGTGCTGTGCTGTTTGTGTTTGCTTGAGTGCATTCGCGCGCTCTCGCTTTCTCCACTTTACAATTTTTTTGTTATTATTCATCTATTCCTGAGAGTTTATCTTATTTTTTATTTGTTTATTTAAATGAAGTCGACCAGTTGCCTGCCCTTCCTTCCATTATCCGTCACCGAGACAAACTGAACAAAGTTCTGAGGTCGACCTTGTAAAGATAAGCATTCAGGTCTGTCTGCTGTTTACCTTTGCTCCTGCGCGCACTGCCCTTCTCTCCACATTTATGTGTTTGTTTGTTTGTCTATCTAATCTTTGGGTTTTTATTTCTAATGAGGTCGACCAGTTGTCTATTTATTATTTTTTTTACTACGCATCAAGCTGCGCTGCTTGTCTTTGCTCCTGTGTGCTCGTGCACTCTCGCCTTTCCACTTATTTTTATTTTTGATTTCTTTTTGATTTATTTTGTCAATTTTTAAAAAAATACGCATCGTGCTGTGCTGTTTGTGTTTGCTTGAGAGCATTCGCGCGCTCTCGCTTTCTCCACTTTACAATTTTTTTGTTATTATTTATCTATTCCTGAGAGTTTTTCTTATTTTTTATTTGTTTATTTAAATGAAGTCGAACAGTTGCCTGCCCTTCCTTCCATTATCCGTCACCGAGAGAAACTGAACAAAGTTCTGAGGTCGACCTTGTAAAGATAAGGATTCAGGTCTGTCTGCTGTTTACCTTTGCTCCTGCGCACACTGCCCTTCTCTCCACATTTATGTGTTTGTTTGTTTGTCTATCTAATCTTTTGGGTTTTTATTTCTAATGAGGTCGACCAGTTGTCTATTTATTATTTTTTTTTACTACGCATCAAGCTGCGCTGCTTGTCTTTGCTCCTGTGTGCTCGCGCACACTCGCCTTTTCCACTTATTTTTATTTTTGATTTATTTTGTCAATTTAAAAAAAAATATGCATCGTGCTGTGCTGTTTGTGTTTGCTTGAGTGCATTCGCGCGCTCTCGCTTTCTCCACTTTACAATTTTTTTGTTATTATTCATCTATTCCTGAGAGTTTATCTTATTTTTTATTTGTTTATTTAAATGAAGTCGACCAGTTGCCTGCCCTTCCTTCCATTATCCGTCACCGAGAAAACTGAACAAAGTTCTGAGGTCGACCTTGTAAAGATAAGGATTCAGGTCTGTCTGCTGTTTACCTTTGCTCCTGCGCGCACTGCCCTTCTTTCCACATTTATGTGTTTGTTTGTTTGTCTATCTTATCTTTTGGGTTTTTATTTCTAATGAGGTCGACCAGTTGTCTATTTATTATTTTTTTTTACTACGCATCAAGCTGCGCTGCTTGTCTTTGCTCCTGTGTGCTCGCGCACTCTCGCCTTTCCACTTATTTTTATTTTTGATTTATTTTTGATTTATTTTGTCAATTTTTTAAAAAAATACGCATCGTGCTGTGCTGTTTGTGTTTGCTTGAGTGCATTCGCGCGCTCTCGCTTTCTCCACTTTACAATTTTTTGTTATTATTTATCTATTCCTGAGTGTTTATCTTATTTTTTATTTGTTTATTTAAATGAAGTCGACCAGTTGCCTGCCCTTCCTTCCATTATCCGTCACCGAGACAAACTGAACAAAGTTCTGAGGTCGACCTTGTAAAGATAAGGATTCAGGTCTGTCTGCTGTTTACCTTTGCTCCTGCGCGCACTGCCCTTCTCTCCACATTTATGTGTTTGCTTGTTTGTCTATCTAATCTTTTGGGTTTTTATTTCTAATGAGGTCGACCAGTTGTCTATTTATTATTTTTTTTACTACGCATCAAGCTGCGCTGCTTGTGTTTGCTCCTGTGTGCTCGCGCACTCTCGCCTTTTCCACTTATTTTTATTTTTGATTTATTTTGTCAATTTAAAAAAATACGCATCGTGCTGTGCTGTTTGTGTTTGCTTGAGTGCATTGGGGCGCTCTCTCTTTCTCCACTTTACAATTTTTTTGTTATTATTTAACTATTCCTGAGAGTTTTCTTATTTTTTATTTGTTTATTTAAATGAAGTCGACCAGTTGCCTGCCCTTCCTTCCATTATCCGTCACCGAGACAAACTGAACAAAGTTCTGAGGTCGACCTTGTAAAGATAAGTATTCAGGTCTGTCTGCTGTTTACCTTTGCTCCTGCGCACACTGCCCTTCTCTCCACAATTATGTGTTTGTTTGTCTATCTAATGTTTTGGGTTTTTATTTCTAATGAGGTCGACCAGTTGTCTATTTATTATTTTTTTTACTACGCATCAAGCTGCGCTGCTTGTCTTTGCTCCTGTGTGCTCGCGCACTCTCGCCTTTTCCACTTATTTTTATTTTTGATTTATTTTTTCAATTTAAAAAAAAATACGCATCGTGCTGTGCTGTTTGTGTTTGCTTGAGTGCATTCGCGCGCTCTCGCTTTCTCCACTTTACAATTTTTTAGTTATTATTTATCTATTCCTGAGAGTTTATCTTATTTTTTATTTGTTTATTTAAATGAAGTCGACCAGTTGCCTGCCCTTCCTTCCATTATCCGTCACCGAGACAAACTGAACAAAGTTCTGAGGTCGACCTTGTAAAGATAAGCATTCAGGTCTGTCTGCTGTTTACCTTTGCTCCTGCGTGCACTGCCCTTCTCTCCACATTTATGTGTTTGTTTGTTTGTCTATCTAATCTTTGGGTTTTTATTTCTAATGAGGTCGACCAGTTGTCTATTTATTATTTTTTTTACTACGCATCAAGCTGCGCTGCTTGTCTTTGCTCTGTGTGCTCGTGCACTCTCGCCTTTTCCACTTATTTTTATTTTTGATTTCTTTTTGATTTTTTGTCAATTTTTAAAAAAATACGCATCGTGCTGTGCTGTTTGTGTTTGCTTGAGAGCATTCGCGCGCTCTCGCTTTCTCCACTTTACAATTTTTTTGTTATTATTTATCTATTCCTGAGAGTTTTTCTTATTTTTTATTTGTTTATTTAAATGAAGTCGACCAGTTGCCTGCCCTTCCTTCCATTATCCGTCACCGAGACAAACTGAACAAAGTTCTGAGGTCGACCTTGTAAAGATAAGGATTCAGGTCTGTCTGCTGTTTACCTTTGCTCCTGCGCGCACTGCCCTTCTCTCCACATTTATGTGTTTGTTTGTTTGTCTATCTAATCTTTTGGGTTTTTATTTCTAATGAGGTCGACCTGTTGTCTATTTATTATTTTTTTTTACTACGCATCAAGCTGCGCTGCTTGTCTTTGCTCCTGTGTGCTCGCGCACTCTCGCCTTTTCCACTTATTTTTATTTTTGATTTATTTTTTCAATTTAAAAAAAAATACGCATCGTGCTGTGCTGTTTGTGTTTGCTTGAGTGCATTCGCGCGCTCTCGCTTTCTCCACTTTACAATTTTTTTGCTATTATTTATCTATTCCTGAGAGTTTATCTTATTTTTTATTTGTTTATTTAAATGAAGTCGACCCGTTGCTTGCCCTTCCTTCCATTATCCGTCACCTAGACAAACTGAACAAAGTTCTGAGGTCGACCTTGTAAAGATAAGGATTCAGGTCTGTCTGCTGTTTACATTTGTTCCTGCGCGCACTGCCCTTCTCTCCACATTTATGTGTTTGTTTGTTTGTCTATCTAATCTTTTGGGTTTTTATTTATAATGAGGTCGACCAGTTGTCTATTTATTATTTTTTTTACTACGCATCAAGCTGCGCTGCTTGTCTTTGCTCCTGTGTGCTCGCGCACTCTCGCCTTTTCCACTTATTTTTATTTTTGATTTCTTTTTGATTTCTTTTGTCAATTTTTAAAAAAATACGCATCGTGCTGTGCTGTTTGTGTTTGCTTGAGTGCATTCGCGCGCTCTCGCTTTCTCCACTTTACAATTTTTTTGTTATTATTTATCTATTCCTGAGAGTTTATCTTATTTTTTATTTGTTCATTTAAATGAAGTCGACCAGTTGCCTGCCCTTCCTTCCATTATCCGTCACCGAGAGAAACTGAAGAAAGTTCTGAGGTCGACCTTGTAAAGATAAGGATTCAGGTCTGTCTGCTGTTTACCTTTGCTCCTGCGCACACTGCCCTTCTCTCCACATTTATGTGTTTGTTTGTTTCTCTATCTAATCTTTTGGGTTTTTATTTCTAATGAGGTCGACCAGTTGTCTATTTATTATTTTTTTTTACTACGCATCAAGCTGCACTGCTTGTCTTTGCTCCTGTGTGCTTGCGCACTCTCGCCTTTTCCACTTATTTTTATTTTTGATTTATTTTGTCAATTTTAAAAAAAATACGCATCGTGTTGTGCTGTTTGTGTTTGCTTGAGTGCATTCGCGCGCTCTCGCTTTCTCCACTTTACAATTTTTTTGTTATTATTCATCTATTCCTGAGAATTTATCTTATTTTTTATTTGTTTATTTAAATGAAGTCGACCAGTTGCCTGCCCTTCCTTCCATTATCCTTCACCGAGACAAACTGAACAAAGTTCTGAGGTCGACCTTGTAAAGATAAGGATTCAGGTCTGTCTGCTGTTTACCTTTGCTCCTGCGCGCACTGCCCTTCTCTCCACATTTATGTGTTTGTTTCTTTGTCTATCTAATCTTTTGGGTTTTTATTTCTATTGAGGTCGACCAGTTGTCTATTTATTATTTTTTTTACTAAGCATCACGCTGCGCTGCTTGTCTTTGCTCCTGTGTGCTCGCGCACACTCGCCTTTTCCACTAATTTTTATTTTTGATTTATTTTCTCAATTGTAAAAAAAAATACGCATCGTGCTGTGCTGTTTGTGTTTGCTTGAGTGCATTCGCGCGCTCTCGCTTTCTCCACTTTACAATTTTTTTGTTATTATTTATCTATTCCTGAGTGTTTATCTTATTTTTTATTTGTTTATTTAAATGAAGTCGACCAGTTGCCTGCCCTTCCTTCCATTATCCGTCACCGAGACAAACTGAACAAAGTTCTGAGGTCGACCTTGAAAAGATAAGGAATCAGGTCTGTCTGCTGTTTACCTTTGCTCCTGCGCGCACTGCCCTTCTCTCCACATTGATGTTTTTGTTTGTTTGTCTAGCTAATCTTTGGGTTTTTATTTCTAATGAGGTCGACTAGTTGTCTATTATTTTTTTTACTACGCATCAAGCTGCGCTGCTTGTCTTTGCTCCTGTGTGCTCGCGCACTCTCGCCTTTTCCACTTATTTTTATTTTTGATTTATTTTTGATTTATTTTGTCAATTTTAAAAAAAAATACGCATCGTGCTGTGCTGTTTGTGTTTGCTTGAGTGCATTCGCGCGCTCTCGCTTTCTCCACTTTACAATTTTTTTGTTATTATTTATCTATTCCTGAGAGTTTATCTTATTTTTAATTTGTTTATTTAAATGAAGTCGACCAGTTGCCTGCCCTTCCTTCCATTATCCGTCACCGAGACAAACTGAACAGAGTTCTGAGGTCGACCTTGTAAAGATAAGGATTCAGGTCTGTCTGCAGTTTACCTTTGCTCCTGCTCGCACTGCCCTTCTCTCCACATTTATGTGTTTGTTTGTTTGTCTATCTAATCTTTTGGGTTTTTATTTCTAATGAGGTCGACCAGTTGTCTATTTATTATTTTTTTTACTACACATCAAGCTGCGCTGCTTGTCTTTGCTCCTGTGTGCTCGCGCACTCTCGCCTTTTCCACTTATTTTTATTTTTGATTTATTTTTTCAATTTAAAAAAAAAATACGCATCGTGCTGTGCTGTTTGTGTTTGCTTGAGTGCATTCGCGGGCTCTCGCTTTCTCCACGTTACAATTTTTTTGTTATTATTTACCTATTCCTGAGAGTTTATCTTATTTTTTATTTTTTTATTTAAATGAAGTCGACCAGTTGCCTGCCCTTCCTTCCATTATCCGTCACCGAGACAAACTGAACAAAGTTCTGAGGTCGACCTTGTAAAGATAAGCATTCAGGTCTGTCTGCTGTTTACCTTTGCTCCTGCGCGCACTGCCCTTCTCTCCACATTTATGTGTTTGTTTGTTTGTCTATCTAATCTTTGGGTTTTTATTTCTAATGAGGTCGACCAGTTGTCTATTTATTATTTTTTTTACTACGCATCAAGCTGCGCTGCTTGTCTTTGCTCCTGTGTGCTCGTGCACTCTCGCCTTTTCCACTTATTTTTATTTTTGATTTCTTTTTGATTTATTTTGTCAATTTTTAAAAAAATACGCATCGTGCTGTGCTGTTTGTGTTTGCTTGAGTGCATTCGCGCGCTCTCGCTTTCTCCACTTTACATTTTTTTGTTATTATTTATCTATTCCTGAGAGTTTATCTTATTTTTTATTTGTTTATTTAAATGAAGTCGACCAGTTGCCTGCCCTTCCTTCCATTATCCGTCACCGAGAGAAACTGAACAAAGTTCTGAGGTCGACCTTGTAAAGATAAGGATTCAGGTCTGTCTGCTGTTTACCTTTGCTCCTGCGCGCACTGCCCTTCTCTCCACATTTATGTGTTCGTTTGTTTGTCTATCTAATCTTTTGGGTTTTTATTTCTATTGAGGTCGACCAGTTGTGTATTTATTATTTTTTTTACTACGCATCACGCTGCGCTGCTTGTCTTTGCTCCTGTGTGCTCGCGCACACTCGCCATTTCCACTTATTTTTATTTTTGATTTATTTTCTCAATTTAAAAAAAAAATACGCATCGTGCTGTGCTGTTTGTGTTTGCTTGAGTGCATTCGCGCGCTCTCGCTTTCTCCACTTTACAATTTTTTTGTTATTATTTATCTATTCCTGAGAGTTTATCTTATTTTTTATTTGTTTATTTAAATGAAGTCGACCAGTTGCCTGCCCTTCCTTCCATTATCCGTCACCGAGAAAAACTGAACAAAGTTCTGAGGTCGACCTTGTAAAGATAAGGATTCAGGTCTGTCTGCTGTTTACCTTTGCTCCTGCGCGCACTGCCCTTCTCTCCACATTTATGTGTTTGCTTGTTTGTCTATCTAATCTTTTGGGTTTTTATTTCTAATGAGGTCGACCAGTTGTCTATTTATTATTTTTTTTACTACACATCAAGCTGCGCTGCTTGTCTTTGCTCCTGTGTGCTCGCGCACTCTCGCCTTTTCCACTTATTTTTATTTTTGATTTATTTTGTCAATTTAAAAAAAAATACGCATCGTGCTGTGCTGTTTGTGTTTGCTTGAGTGCATTGGCGCGCTCTCTCTTTCTCCACTTTACAATTTTTTTGTTATTATTTAACTATTCCTGAGAGTTTATCTTATTTTTTATTTGTTTATTTAAATGAAGTCGACCAGTTGCCTGCCCTTCCTTCCATTATCCGTCACCGAGACAAACTGAACAAAGTTCTGAGGTCGACCTTGTAAAGATAAGGATTCAGGTCTGTCTGCTGTTTACCTTTGCTCCTGCGCACACTGCCCTTCTCTCCACAATTATGTGTTTGTTTGTTTGTCTATCTAATCTTTTGGGTTTTTATTTCTAATGAGGTCGACCAGTTGTCTATTTATTATTTTTTTTACTACGCATCAAGCTGCGCTGCTTGTCTTTGCTCCTGTGTGCTCGCGCACTCTCGCCTTTTCCACTTATTTTTATTTTTGATTTATTTTTTCAATTTAAAAAAAAAATACGCATCGTGCTGTGCTGTTTGTGTTTGCTTGAGTGCATTCGCGCGCTCTCGCTTTCTCCACTTTACAATTTTTTTGTTATTATTTATCTATTCCTGAGAGTTTATCTTATTTTTTATTTGTTTATTTAAATGAAGTCGACCAGTTGCCTGCCCTTCCTTCCATTATCCGTCACCGAGAGAAACTGAACAAAGTTCTGAGGTCGACCTTGTAAAGGTAAGGATTCAGGTCTGTCTGCTGTTTACCTTTGCTCCTGCGCGCACTGCCCTTCTCTCCACATTTATGTGTTTGTTTGTTTGTCTATCTAATCTTTTGGGTTTTTATTTCTAATGAGGTCGACCTGTTGTCTATTTATTATTTTTTTTTACTACGCATCAAGCTGCGCTGCTTGTCTTTGCTCCTGTGTGCTCGCGCACTCTCGCCTTTCCCACTTATTTTTATTTTTGATTATTTTTGATTTATTTTGTCAATTTTAAAAAAAATACGCATGGTGCTGTGCTGTTTGTGTTTGCTTGAGTGCATTCGCGCGCTCTCGCTTTCTCCACTTTACAATTTTTTTGTTATTATTTATCTATTCCTGAGTGTTTATCTTGTTTTTTATTTGTTTATTTAAATGAAGTCGACCAGTTGCCTGCCCTTCCTTCCATTATCCGTCACCGAGACAAACTGAACAAAGTTCTGAGGTCGACCTTGAAAAGATAAGGATTCAGGTCTGTCTGCTGTTTACCTTTGCTCCTGCGCGCACTGCCCTTCTCTCCACATTGATGTGTTTGTTTGTTTGTCTATCTAATCTTTTGGGTTTTTATTTCTAATGAGGTCGACTATTTGTCTATTTATTATTTTTTTTACTACGCATCAAGCTGCGCTGCTTGTCTTTGCTCCTGTGTGCTCGCGCACTCTCGCCTTTTCCACTTATTTTTATTTTTGATTTATTTTTGATTTATTTTGTCAATTTTTAAAAAAATACGCATCGTGCTGTGCTGTTTGTGTTTGCTTGAGTGCATTCGCGCGCTCTCGCTTTCTCCACTTTACAATTTTTTTGTTATTATTTATCTATTCCTGAGAGTTTATCTTATTTTTTATTTGTTTATTTAAATGAAGTCGACCAGTTGCCTGCCCTTCCTTCCATTATCCGTCACCGAGACAAACTGAACAGAGTTCTGAGGTCGACCTTTTAAAGATAAGGATTCAGGTCTGTCTGCAGTTTACCTTTGCTCCTGCTCGCACTGCCCTTCTGTCCACATTTATGTGTTTGTTTGTTTGTCTATCTAATCTTTTGGGTTTTTATTTCTAATGAGGTCGACCAGTTGTCTATTTATTATTTTTTTTACTACGCATCAAGCTGCGCTGCTTGTCTTTGCTCCTGTGTGCTCGCGCACTCTCGCCTTTTCCACTTATTTTTATTTTTGATTTATTTTTTCAATTTAAAAAAAATACGCATCGTGCTGTGCTGTTTGTGTTTGCTTGAGTGCATTCGCGCGCTCTCGCTTTCTCCACTTTACAATTTTTTTGTTATTATTTATCTATTCCTGAGTGTTTATCTTATTTTTTATTTGTTTATTTAAATGAAGTCGACCAGTTGCCTGCCCTTCCTTCCATTATCCGTCACCGAGACAAACTGAACAAAGTTCTGAGGTCGACCTTGTAAAGATAAGCATTCAGGTCTGTCTGCTGTTTACCTTTGCTCCTGCGCGCACTGCCCTTCTCTCCACATTTATGTGTTTGTTTGTTTGTCTATCTAATCTTTTGGGTTGTTATTTCTAATGAGGTCGACTAGTTGTCTATTTATTATTTTTTTTACTACGTATCAAGCTGCGCTGCTTGTCTTTGCTCCTGTATGCTCGTGCACTCTCGCCTTTTCCACTTATTTTTATTTTTGATTTCTTTTTGATTTATTTTGTCAATTTTTAAAAAAAATACGCATCGTGCTGTGCTGTTTGTGTTTGCTTGAGTGCATTCGCGCGCTCTCGCTTTCTCCACTTTACAATTTTTTTGTTATTATTTATCTATTCCTGAGAGTTTATCTTATTTTTTATTTGTTTATTTAAATGAAGTCGACCAGTTGCCTGCCCTTCCTTCCATTATCCGTCACCGAGAGAAACTGAACAAAGTTCTGAGGTCGACCTTGTAAAGATAAGGATTCAGGTGTGTCTGCTGTTTACCTTTGCTCCTGCGGGCACTGCCCTTCTCTCCACATTTATGTGTTTGTTTGTTTGTCTATCTAATCTTTTGGGTTTTTATTTCTATTGAGGTCGACCAGTTGGGTATTTATTATTTTTTTTACTACGCATCACGCTGCGCTGCTTGTCTTTGCTCCTGTGTGCTCGCGCACACTCGCCATTTCCACTTATTTTTATTTTTGATTTATTTTCTCAATTTTAAAAAAAAATACGCATCGTGCTGTGCTGTTTGTGTTTGCTTGAGTGCATTCGCGCGCTCTCGATTTCTCCACTTTACAATTTTTTTGTTATTATTTATCTATTCCTGAGAGTTTATCTTATTTTTTATTTGTTTATTTAAATGAAGTCGACCAGTTGCCTGCCCTTCCTTCCATTATCCGTCACCGAGACAAACTGAACAAAGTTCTGAGGTCGACCTTGTAAAGATAAGGATTCAGGTCTGTCTGCTGTTTACCTTTGCTCCTGCGCACACTGCCCTTCTCTCCACATTTATGTGTTTGTTTGTTTGTCTATCTTATCTTTTGGGTTTTTATTTCTAATGAGGTCGACCAGTTGTCTATTTATTATTTTTTTTACTACGCATCAAGCTGCGCTGCTTGTCTTTGCTCCTGTGTGCTCGCGCACTCTCGCCTTTTCCACTTATTTTTATTTTTGATTTATTTTTTCAATTTAAAAAAAATACTCATCGTGCTGTGCTGTTTGTGTTTGCTTGAGTGCATTCGCGCGCTCTCGCTTTCTCCACTTTACAATTTTTTTGTTATTATTTATCTATTCCTGAGAGTTTATCTTATTTTTTATTTTTTTATTTAAATGAAGTCGACCAGTTGCCTGCCCTTCCTTCCATTATCCGTCACCGAGACAAACTGAACAAAGTTCTGAGGTCGACCTTGTAAAGATAAGCATTCAGGTCTGTCTGCTGTTTACCTTTGCTCCTGCGCGCACTGCCCATCTCTCCACATTTATGTGTTTGTTTGTTTGTCTATCGAATCGTTTGGGTTTTTATTTCTAATGAGGTCGACCAGTTGTCTATTTATTATTTTTTTTACTATGCATCAAGCTGCGCTGCTTGTTTTTGCTCCTGTGTGCTCGCGCACCCTCGCCTTTTCCACTTGTTTTTATTTTTGATTTATTTTTGATTTATTTTGTCAATTTGAAAAAAAATACGCATCGTGCTGTGCTGTTTGTGTTTGCTTGAGTCCTTTCGCGCGCTCTCGCTTTCTCCACTTTACAATTTTTTGTTATTATTTATCTATTCCTGAGAGTTTATCTTATTTTTTTTGTTTATTTAAATGAAGTCGACCAGTTGCCTGCCCTTCCTTCCATTATCCGTCACCGAGACAAACTAAACAAAGTTCTGAGGTCGACCTTGTAAAGATAAGGATTCAGGTCTGTCTGCTGTTTACCTTTGCTCCTGCGCGCACTGCCCTTCTCTCCCCATTTATGTGTTTGTTTGTTTGTCTATCTAATCTTTTGGGTTTTTATTTCTAATGAGGTCGACCAGTTGTCTATTTATTATTTTTTTTACTACGCATCAAGCTGCGCTGCTTGTCTTTGCTCCTGTGTGCTCGCGCACTCTCGCCTTTTCCACTTACTTTTATTTTTGATTTATTTTTGATTTATTTTGTCAATTTTAAAAAAAATACGCATCATGATGTGCTGTTTGTGTTTGCTTGAGTGCATTCGCGCGCTCTCGCTTTCTCCACTTTACAATTTTTTTGTTATTATTTATCTATTCCTGAGAGTTTATCTTATTATTTTTTGTTTATTTAAATGAAGTCGACCAGTTTCCTGCCCTTCCTTCCATTATCCGTCACCGAGACTAACTGAACAAAGTTCTGAGGTCGACCTTGTAAAGATAAGGATTCAGGTCTGTCTGCTGTTTATCTTTGCTCCTGCACGCAATGCCCTTCTCTCCACATTTATGTGTTTGTTTGTTTGTCTATCTAATCTATTGGGGTTTTATTTCTAATGAGGTCGACCAGTTGTCTATTTATTATTTTTTTTACTACGCATCAAGCTGCGCTGCTTGTCTTTGCTCCTGTGTGCTCGCGCACTCTCGCCTTTTCCACTTATTTTTATTTTTGATTTATTTTTGATTTATTTTGTCAATTTAAAAAAAAATACGCATCGTGCTGTGCTGTTTGTGTTTGCTTGAGTGCATTCGCGCGCTCTCGCTTTCTCCACTTTACAATTTTTTTGTTATTATTTATCTATTCCTGAGAGTTTATCTTATTTTTTATTTTTTTATTTAAATGAAGTCGACCAGTTGCCTGCCCTTCCTTCCATTATCCGTCACCGAGACAAACTGAACAAAGTTCTGAGGTCGACCTTGTAAAGATAAGCATTCAGGTCTGTCTGCTGTTTACCTTTGCTCCTGCGCGCACTGCCCTTCTCTCCACATTTATGTGTTTGTTTGTTTGTCTATCTAATCTTTGGGTTTTTATTTCTAATGAGGTCGACCAGTTGTCTATTTATTATTTTTTTTACTACGCATCAAGCTGCGCTGCTTGTCTTTGCTCCTGTGTGCTCGTGCACTCTCGCCTTTTCCACTTATTTTTATTTTTTATTTCTTTTTGATTTATTTTGTCAATTTTTAAAAAAATACGCATCGTGCTGTGCTGTTTGTGTTTGCTTGAGTGCATTCGCGCGCTCTCGCTTTCTCCACTTTACAATTTTTTTGTTATTATTTATCTATTCCTGAGAGTTTATCTTATTTTTTATTTGTTTATTTAAAAGAAGTCGACCAGTTGCCTGCCCTTCCTTCCATTATCCGTCACCGAGAGAAACTGAACAAAGTTCTGAGGTCGACTTTGTAAAGATAAGGATTCAGGTCTGTCTGCTGTTTACCTTTGCTCCTGCGCACACTGCCCTTCTCTCCACAATTATGTGTTTGTTTGTTTGTCTATCTAATCTTTTGGGTTTTTATTTCTAATGAGGTCGACCAGTTGTCTATTTATTATTTTTTTTACTACGCATCAAGCTGCGCTGCTTGTCTTTGCTCCTGTGTGCTCGTGCACTCTCGCCTTTTCCACTTATTTTTATTTTTGATTTATTTTTTCAATTTAAAAAAAAAATAAGCATCGTGCTGTGCTGTTTGTGTTTGCTTGAGTGCTTTCCCGCGCTCTCGCTTTCTCCACTTTACAATTTTTTTGTTATTATTTATCTATTCCTGAGAGTTTATCTTATTTTTATTTGTTTATTTAAATGAAGTCGACCAGTTGCCTGCCCTTCCTTCCATTATCCGTCACCGAGACAAACTGAACAAAATTCTGAGTTCGACCTTGTAAAGATAAGGATTCAGGTCTGTCTGCTGTTTACCTTTGCTCCTGCGCGCACTGCCCATCTCTCCACATTTATGTGTTTGTTTGTTTGTCTATCGAATCGTTGGGTTTTTATTTCTAATGAGGTCGACCAGTTGTCTATTTATTATTTTTTTTACTATGCATCAAGCTGCGCTGCTTGTCTTTGCTCCTGTGTGCTCGCGCACCCTCGCCTTTTCCACTTGTTTTTATTTTTGATTTATTTTTGATTTATTTTGTCAATTTAAAAAAAATTACGCATCGTGCTGTGCTGTTTGTGTTTGCTTGAGTGCATTCCCGCGCTCTCGCTTTCTCCACTTTACAATTTTTTTGTTATTATTTATCTATTCCTGAGAGTTTATCTTATTTTTTATTTGTTTATTTAAATGAAGTCGACCAGTTGCCTGCACTTCCTTCCATTATCCGTCACCTAGACAAACTGAACAAAGTTCTGAGGTCGACCTTGTAAATATAAGGATTCAGGTCTGTCTGCTGTTTACCTTTGCTCCTGCGCGCACTGCCCTTCTCTCCACATTTATGTGTTTGTTTGTTTGTCTATCGAATCGTTTGGGTTTTTATTTCTAATGAGGTCGACCAGTTGTCTATTTATTATTTTTTTGACTACGCATCAAGCTGCGCTGCTTGTCTTTGCTCCTGTGTGCTCACGCACTCTCGCCTTTTCCACTTGTTTTTATTTTGATTTTTTTTGATTTATTTTGTCAATTTAAAAAAAAATACGCATCGTGCTGTGCTGTTTGTGTTTGCTTGTGTCCAATCGCGCGCTCTCGCTTTCTCCACTTTACAATTTTTTGTTATTATTTATCTATTCCTGAGAGTTTATCTTATTTTTTTTGTTTATTTAAATGAAGTCGACCAGTTGCCTGCCCTTCCTTCCATTATCCGTCACCGAGACAAACTGAACAAAGTTCTGAGGTCGACCTTGTAAAGATAAGGATTCAGGTCTGTCTGCTGTTTACCTTTGCTCCTGCGCGCACTGCCCTTCTCTCCCCATTTATGTGTTTGTTTGTTTGTCTATCTAATCTTTTGGGTTTTTATTTCTAACGAGGTCGACCAGTTGTCTATTTATTATTTTTTTTACTACGCATCAAGCTGCGCTGCTTGTCTTTGCTCCTGTGTGCTCGCGCACTCTCGCCTTTTCCACTTACTTTTATTTTTGAATTATTTTTGATTTATTTTGTCAATTTTAAAAAAAATACGCATCATGATGTGCTGTTTGTGTTTGCTTGAGTGCATTCGCGCGCTCTCGCTTTCTCCACTTTACAATTTTTTGTTATTATTTATCTATTCCTGAGAGTTTATCTTATTTTTTATTTTTTTATTTAAAAGAAGTCGACTAGTTGCCGCCCTTCCTTCCATTATCCGTCACCGAGACAAATTGAGCAAAGTTCTGAGGTCGACCTTGTAAAGATAAGGATTCAGGTCTGTCTGCTGTTTACCTTTGCTCCTGCGTGCACTGCCCTTCTCTCCACATTTTTGTGTTTGTTTGTTTGTCTATCTAATCTTTGGGTTTTTATTTCTAATGAGGTCGACCAGTTGTGTATTTATTATTTTTTTTACTACGCATCAAGCTGCGCTGCTTGTCTTTGCTCCTGTGTGCACGCGCACTCTCGCCTTTTCCACTTATTTTTCTCTTTGATTTATTTTTGATATATTTTGTCAATTTAAAAAAAATACGCATCGTGCTGTGCTGTTTGTGTTTGCTTGAGTGCATTCGCGCGCTCTCGCTTTCTACACTTTACAATTTTTTTGTTATTATTTATCTATTGCTGAGAGTTTATCTTATTTTTTTTTGTTTATTTAAATGAAGTCGACCAGTTGCCTGCCCTTCCTTCCATTATCCGTCACCGAGACAAACTGAACAAAGTTCTGAGGTCGACCTTGTAAAGATAAGGATTCAGGTCTGTCTGCTGTTTACCTTTGCTCCTGCGCGCACTGCCCTTCTCTCCCCATTTATGTGTTTGTTTGTTTGTCTATCTAATCTTTTGGGTTTTTATTTCTAATGAGATCGACCAGTTGTCTATTTATTATTTTTTTTACTACGCATCAAGCTGCGCTGCTTGTCTTTGCTCCTGTGTGCCTCGCGCACTCTCGCCTTTTCCACTTATTTTTATTTTTGATTTATTTATGATATATTTTGTCAATTTAAAAAAAAGTACGCATCGTGCTGTGCTGTTTGTTTTTGCTTGAGTGCATTCGCGCTCTCTCGCTTTCTCCACTTTACAATTTTTTTTATTATTTATCTATTCCTGAGAGTTTACCTTATTTTTTATTTGTTTATTTAAATGAAGTCGACCAGTTGCCTGCCCTTCCTTCCATTATCCTTCACCGAGACAAACTGAACAAAGTTCTGAGGTCGACCTTGTAAAGATAAGGATTCAGGTCTGTCTGCTGTTTACCTTTGCTCCTGCGTGCACTGCCCATCTCTCCACATTTATGTTTTTGTTTGTTGTCTATCTAATCTTTTGGGTTTTTATATCTAATGAGGTCTACCAGTTGTCTATTTATTATTTTTTTTACTACGCATCAAGCTGCGCTGCTTGTCTTTGCTCCTGTGTGCTCGCGCACTCTCGCCTTTTCCACTTATTTTTATCTTTGATTTATTTTGATTTATTTTGTCAATTTAAAAAAAATACGCATCGTGCTGTGCTGTTTGTGTTTGCTTGAGTGCATTCGCGCGCTCTCGCTTTCTCCACTTTACAAATTTTTTTATTATTTTATCTATTCCTGAGAGTTTATCTTATTTTTATTTGTTTATTTAAATGAAGTCGACCAGTTGCCTGCCCTTCCTTCCATTATCCGTCACCTAGACAAACTGAACAAAGTTCTGAGTTCGACCTTGTAAAGATAATGATTCAGGTCTGTCTGCTGTTTACCTTTGCTCCTGCGCGCACTGCCCTTCTCTCCACATTTATGTGTTTGTTTGTTTGTCTATCTAATCTTTTGGGTTGTTATTTCTAATGAGGTCGACCAGTTGTCTATTTATTATTTTTTTTACTACGCATCAAGCTGCGCTGCTTGTCTTTGCTCCTGTGTGCTCGCGCACTCTCGCCTTTTCCACTTATTTTTATTTTTGATTTATTTTTGATTTATTTTGTCAATTTAAAAAAATACGCATCTTGCTGTGCTGTTTGTGTTTGCTTGAGTGCATTCGCGCGCTCTTGCTTTCTCCACTTTACAATTTTTTGTTATTATTTATCTATTCCTGAGAGTTTATGTTATTTTTTATTTGTTTATTTAAATGAAGTCGACCAGTTGCCTGCCCTTCCTTCCATTATCCGTCACCGAGACAAACTGAACAAAGTTCTGAGGTCGACCTTGTAAAGATAAGGATTCAGGTCTGTCTGCTGTTTACCTTTGCTCCTGCGCGCACTGCCCTTCTCTCCACATTTATGTGTTTGTTTGTTTGTCTATCTAATCTTTTGGGTTTTTATTTCTAATGAGGTAGACCAGTTGTCTATTTATTATTTTTTTTACTACGCATCAAGCTGCGCTGCTTGTCTTTGCTCCTGTGTGCTCTCACACTCTCGCCTTTTCCACTTATTTTATTTTTGTTTTATTTTTGATTTATTTTGTCAATTTAAAAAAAAATACGCATCGTGCTGTGCTGTTTGTGTTTGCTTGAGTGCATTCGCGCGCTCTCGCTTTCTCCACTTTACAATTTTTTTGTTATTATTTATCTATTGCTGAGAGTTTATCTTATTTTTTATTTGTTTATTTAAATGAAGTCGACCAGTTGCCTGCCCTTCCTTCCATTATCCGTCACCGAGACAAACTGAACAAAGTTCTGAGGTCGACCTTGTAAAGATAAGGATTCAGGTCTGTCTGCTGTTTACCTTTGCTCCTGCGCGCACTGCCCTTCTCTCCAATTTTATGTGTTTGTTTGTTTTGTCTATCGAATCGTTTGGGTTTTTATTTCTAATGAGGTCGACCAGCTGTCTATTTATTATTTTTTTTACTACGCATCAAGCTGCGCTGCTTTTCTTTGCTCCTGTGTGCTCGCGCACCCTCGCCTTTTCCACTTATTTTCATTTTTGATTTATTTTTGATATATTTTGTCAATTAAAAAAAATACGCATCGTGCTGTGCTGTTTGTTTTTGCTTGAGTGCATTCGCGCTCTCTCGCTTTCTCCACTTTACAATTTTTTTATTATTTATCTATTCCTGAGAGTTTATCTTATTTTTTATTTGTTTATTTAAATGAAGTCGACCAGTTGCCTGCCCTTCCTTCCATTATCCGTCACCGAGACAAACTGAATAAAGTTCTGAGGTCGACCTTGTAAAGATAAGGATTCAGGTCTGTCTGCTGTTTACCTGTGCTCCTGCGTGCACTGCCCATCTCTCCACATTTATGTTTTTGTTTGTTTGTCTATCTAATCTTTTGGGTTTTTATATCTAATGAGGTCTACCAGTTGTCTATTTATTATTTTTTTTACTACGCATCAAGCTGCGCTGCTTGTCTTTGCTCCTGTGTGCTCGCGCACTCTCGCCTTTTCCACTTATTTTTATCTTTGATTTATTTTTTATTTATTTTGTCAATTTAAAAAAAATACGCATCGTGCTGTGCTGTTTGTGTTTGCTTGAGTGCATTCCGCGCGCTCTCGCTTTCTCCACTTTACAAATTTTTTTATTATTTATCTATTCCTGAGAGTTTATCTTATTTTTATTTGTTTATTTAAATGAAGTCGACCAGTTGCCTGCCCTTCCTTCCATTATCCGTCACCGAGACAAACTGAACAAAGTTCTGAGTTCGACCTTGTAAAGATAAGGATTCAGGTCTGTCTGCTGTTTACCTTTGCTCCTGCGCGCACTGCCCATCTCTCCACATTTATGTGTTTGTTTGTTTGTCTATCGAATCGTTTGGGTTTTTATTTCTAATGAGGTCGACCAGTTGTCTATTTATTATTTTTTTTACTATGCATCAAGCTGCGCTGCTTGTCTTTGCTCCTGTGTGCTCGCGCACCCTCGCCTTTCCACTTGTTTTTATTTTTGATTTATTTTTGATTTATTTTGTCAATTTAAAAAAAATTACGCATCGTGCTGTGCTGTTTGTGTTTGCTTGAGTGCATTCCCGCGCTCTCGCTTTCTCCAGTTTACAATTTTTTTGTTATTATTTATCTATTCCTGAGAGTTTATCTTATTTTTTATTTGTTTATTTAAATGAAGTCGACCAGTTGCCTGCACTTCCTTCCATTATCCGTCACCTAGACAAACTGAACAAAGTTCTGAGGTCGACCTTGTAAAGATAAGGATTCAGGTCTGTCTGCTGTTTACCTTTGCTCCTGCGCGCACTGCCCTTCTCTCCACATTTATGTGTTTGTTTGTTTGTCTATCTAATCTTTTGGGTTTTTATTTCTAATGAGGTCGACCAGTTGTCTATTTATTATTTTTTT
>NW_025958350.1:0-47836 GCF_023159225.1 Perognathus longimembris pacificus | reverse complement strand
GCTCCTGTGTGCTCGCGCACTCTCGCCTTTTCCACTTATTTTTATTTTTTATTTATTTTTTATTTATTTTGTCAATTTAAAAAAATATTCGCATCGTGCTGTGCTGTTTGTGTTTGCTTGAGTGCATTCGCGCGCTCTCGCTTTCTCCACTTTACAATTTTTTTGTTATTATTTATCTATTCCTGAGAGTTTATCTTATTTTTTATTTGTTTATTTAAATGAAGTCGACCAGTTGCCTGCCCTTCCTTCCATTATCCGTCACCGAGACAAACTGAACCATGTTCTGAGGTCGACCTTGTAAAGATAAGGATTCAGGTCTGTCTGCTGTTTACCTTTGCTCCTGCGCGCACTGCCCTTCTCTCCACATTTATGTGTTTGTTTGTTTGTCTATCTAATCTTTTGGTTTTTTATTTCTAATGAGGTCGACCACTTGTCTATTTATTATTTTTTTTTACTACGCATCAAGCTGCGCTGCTTGTCTTTGCTCCTGTGTGCTCGCGCACTCTCGCCGTTTCCACTTATTTTAATTTTTGATTTATTTTTGATTTATTTTGTCAATATTAAAAAAAATACGCATCGTGATGTGCTGTTTGTGTTTGCTTGAGTGCATTCGCGCGCTCTCGCTTTCTCCACTTTACAATTTTTTTGTTATTATTTATCTAATACTGTGAGTTTATCTTATTTTTTATTTGTTTATTTAAATGAAGTCGACCAGTTGCCTGCCCTTCCTTCCATTAACCGTCACCGAGACAAACTGAACAAAGTTCTGAGTTCGACCTTGTAAAGATAAGTATTCAGCTCTGTCTGCTGTTTACCTTTGCTCCTGCGCGCACTGCCCTTCTCTCCACATTTATGTGTTTGTTTGTTTGTCTATCTAATCTTTTGGGTATTTATTTCTAATGAGGTCGACCAGTTGTCTATTTATTATTTTTTTTACTACGCATCAAGCTGCGCTGCTTGTCTTTGCTCCTGTGTGCTCGCGCACTCTCGCCTTTTCTACTTATTTTTATTTTTGATTTATTTTTGATTTATTTTGTCAATTTAAAAAAAAATACGAATCGTGCTGTGCTGTTTGTGTTTGCTTGAGTGCATTCGCTTGCTCTCGCTTTCTCCACTTTACAATATTTTTGTTATTATTTATCTATTCCTGAGAGTTTATCTTATTTTTTATTTGTTTATTTAAATGAAGTCGACCAGTTGCCTGCCCTTCCTTCCATTATCCGTCACCGAGACAAACTGAACAAAGTTCTGAGGTCGACCTTGTAAAGATAAGGATTCAGGTCTGTCTGCTGTTTACATTTGCTCCTGCCCGCACTGCCCTTCTCTCCACATTTATGTGTTTGTTTGTTTGTCTATCTAATCTTTTGGGTTTTTATTTCTAATGAGGTCGACCAGTTGTCTATTATTATTTTTTTTACTACGCATCAAGCTGCGCTGCTTGTCTTTGCTCCTGTGTGCTCGCGCACTCTCGCCTTTTCCACTTATTTTTATTTTTGATTTATTTTTTGATTTATTTTGTCAATTTTAAAAAAAATACGCATTGTGCTGTTCTGTTTGTGTTTGCTTGAGTGCATTCGCGCGGTCTCGCTTTCTCCACTTTACAATTTTTTTGTTATTATTTATCTATTCCTGAGAGTTTATCTTATTTTTATTTGTTTATTTAAATGAAGTCGACCAGTTGCCTGCCCTTCCTTCCATTATCCGTCACCGAGACAAACTGAACAAAGTTCTGAGGTCGACCTTGTAAAGATAAGGATTCAGGTCTGTCTGCTGTTTACCTTTGCTCCTGCGCGCACTGCCCTTCTCTCCACATTTATGTGTTTGTTTGTTTGTCTATCTAATCTTTTGGGTTTTTATTTCTAACGAGGTCGACCAGTTGTCTATTTATTATTTTTTTTACTACGCATCAAGCTGCGCTTCTTGTCTTTGCTCCCGTGTGCTCGCGCACTCTCGCCTTTTCCACTTATTTTTATTTTTGATTTATTTTTGATTTATTCTGTCAATTTAAAAAAAATACGCATCGTGCTGTGCTGTTTGTGTTTACTTGAGTGCATTCGCGCGCTCTCGCTTTCTCCACTTTACAATGTTTTTGTTATTATTTATCTATTCCTGAGAGTTTATCTTATTTTTTTATTTGTTTATTTAAATGAAGTCGACCAGTTTGCCTGCCCTTCCTTCCATTATCCGTCACCGAGACAAACTGAACAAAGTTCTGAGGTCGACCTTGTAAAGATAAGGATTCAGGTCTGTCTGCTGTTTACCTTTGCTCCTGCCCGCACTGCCCTTCTCTCCACATTTATGTGTTTGTTTTTTTGTCTATCTAATCTTTTGGGTTTTTATTTCTAATGAGGTCGACCAGTTGTCTATTTATTATTTTTTTTACTACGCATCAAGCTGCGCTGCTTGTCTTTGCTCCTGTGTGCTCGCGCACTCTCGCCTTTTCCACTTATTTTTATTTTTGATTTATTTTTGATTTATTTTGTCAATTTAAAAAAAAATACCCATCGTGCTGTGCTGTTTGTGTTTGCTTGAGTGCATTCACGCGCTCTCGCTTTCTCCACTTTACAATTTTTTTGTTATTATTTATCTATTCCTGAGAGTTTATCTTATTTTTTATTTGTTTATTGAAATGAAGTCGACCAGTTGCCTGCCCTTCCTTCCATTATCCGTCACCGAGACCAACTGAACAAAGTTCTGAGGTCGACCTTGTAAAGGTAAGGATTCAGGTCTGTCTGCTGTTTACCTTTGCTCCTGCGCACACTGCCCTTCTCTCCACATTTATGTGTTTGTTTGTTTCTCTATCTAATCTTTTGGGTTTTTATTTCTAATGAGGTCGACCAGTTGTCTATTTATTATTTTATTTAATACGCATCAAGCTGTGCTGCTTCTCTTTGCTCCTGTGTGCTCGCGCACTCTCGTGTTTTCCACTTATTTTATTTTTGATTTATTTTGTCAATTTAAAAAAAAATACGCATCGTGCTGTGCTGTTTGTGTTTGCTTGAGTGCATTCGCGCGCTCTCGCTTTCTCCACTTTACAATTTTTTTTGTTATTATTTATCTATTCCTGAGAGTTTATCTTATTTTTTATTTGTTTATTTAAATGAATTCGACCAGTTGCCTGCCCTTCCTTCCATTATCCGTCACCGAGACAAACTGAACAAAGTTCTGAGGTCGACCTTGTAAAGATAAGGATTCTGGTCTGTCTGCTGTTTACCTTTGCTCCTGCGCGCACTGCCCTTCTCTCCACATTTATGTGTTTGTTTGTTTGTCTATCTAATCTTTTGGGTTTTTATTTCTAATGAGGTCGACCAATTGTCTATTTATTATTTTTTTTTACTACGCATCAAGCTGCGCTGCTTGTCTTTGCTCCTGTGTGCTCGCGCACTCTCGCCTTTTCCACTTATTTTTATTTTTGATTTATTTTTTATTTATTTTGTCAATTTAAAAAAAATACGCATCGTGCTGTACTGTTTGTGTTTGCTTGAGTGGATTCGCGCGCTCTCGCTTTCTCCACTTTACAATTATTTTGTTATTATTTATCTATTCCTGAGAGTTTATCTTATTTTTTATTTGTTTATTTAAATGAAGTCGACCAGTTGCCTGCCCTTCCTTCCATTATCCGTCACCGAGACAAACTGAACAAAGTTCTGAGTTCGACCTTGTAAAGATAAGGATTCAGGTCTGTCTGCTGTTTACCTTTGCTCCTGCGCGCACTGCCCTTCTCTCCACATTTATGTGTTTGTTTGTTTGTCTATCTAATCTTTTGGGTATTTATTTCTAATGAGGTCGACCAGTTGTCTATTTATTATTTTTTTTACTACGCATCAAGCTGCGCTGCTTGTCTTTGCTCCTGTGTGCTCGCGCACTCTCGCCTTTTCCACTTATTTTTATTTTTGATTAATTTTGTCAATTTTAAAAAAAACGCATCGTGCTGTGCTGTTTGTGTTTGCTTGAGTGCATTCGCGCGCTCTCGCTTTCTCCACTTTACAATTTTTTTATTATTTATCTATTCCTTATAGTTTATCTTATTTTTTATTTGTTTATTTAAATGAAGTCGACCAGTTGCCTGCCCTTCCTTCCATTATCCGTCAGCGAGACAAACTGAACAAAGTTCTGAGGTCGACCTTGTAAAGATAAGCATTCAGGTCTGTCTGCTGTTTACTTTTGATCCTGCGCGCACTGCCCTTCTCTCCACATTTATGTGTAAGTTTGTTTGTCTATCTAATCTTTTGGGCTTTTATTTCTAATGAGGTCGACCAGTTGTCTATTTATTATTTTTTTTTACTACGCATCAAGCTGCGCTGCTTGTCTTTGCTCCTGTGTGCTCGCGCACTCTCGCCTTTTCCACTTATTTTTATTTTTGATTTATTTTTGATTTATTTTGTCAATTTAAAAAAAAATACGCATCGTGCTGTGCTGTTTGTGTTTGCTTGAGTGCATTCGCGCGCTCTCGCTTTCTCCACTTTACAATTTTTTTGTTATTATTTATCTATTCCTGAGAGTTTATCTTATTTTTTATTTGTTTATTTAAATGAAGTCGACCAGTTGCCTGCCCTTCCTTCCATTATCCGTCACCGAGACAAACTGAACAAAGTTCTGAGGTCGCCCTTGTAAAGATAAGGATTCAGGTCTGTCTGCTGTTTACCTTTGCTCCTGCGCGCACTGCCCTTCTCTCCACATTTATGTGTTTGTTTGTATGTCTATCTAATCTTTTGGGTTTTTATTTCTAATGAGGTCGACCAGTTGTCTATTTATTATTTTTTTTACTACGCATCAAGCTGCGCTGCTTGTCTTTGCTCCTGTGTGCTCGCGCACTCTCTCCTTTTCCACTTATTTTTATTTTTGATTTATTTTGTCAATTTAAAAAAAAATACGCATCGTGCTGTGCTGTTTGTGTTTGCTTGAGTGCATTCGCGCGCTCTCGCTTTCTCCACTTTACAATTTTTTTGTTATTATTTATCTATTCCTGAGAGTTTATCATATTTTTTATTTGTTTATTTAAATGAAGTCGACCAGTTGCCTGCCCTTCCTTCCATTATCCGTCACCGAGACAAACTGAACAAAGTTCTGAGGTCGACCTTGTAAAGATAAGGATTCAGGTCTGTCTGCTGTTTACCTTTGCTCCTGCGCGCACTGCCCTTCTCTCCACATTTATGTGTTTGTTTGTTTGTCTATCTAATCTTTTGGGTATTTATTTCTAATGAGGTCGACCAGTTGTCTATTTATTATTTTTTTTACTACGCATCAAGCTGCGCTGCTTGTCTTTGCTCCTGTGTGCTCGCGCACTCTCTCCTTTTCCACTTATTTTTATTTTTGAATTATTTTGTCAATTTAAAAAAAAATACGCATCGTGCTGTGCTGTTTGTGTTTGCTTGAGTGCATTCGCGCGCTCTCGCTTTCTCCACTTTACAATTTTTTTGTTATTATTTATCTATTCCTGAGAGTTTATCTTATTTTTTATTTGTTTATTTAAATGAAGTCGACCAGTTGCCTGCCCTTCCTTCCATTATCCGTCACCGAGACAAACTGAACAAAGTTCTGAGGTCGACCTTGTAAAGATAAGGATTCAGGTCTGTCTGCTGTTTACCTTTGCTCCTGCGCGCACTGCCCTTCTCTCCACATTTATGTGTTTGTTTGTTTGTCTATCTAATCTTTTGGGTTTTTATTTCTATTGAGGTCGACCAGTTGTCTATTTATTATTTTTTTTACTACGCATCAAGCTGCGCTGCTTGTCTTTGCTCCTGTGTGCTCGCGCACTCTCGCCTTTTCCACTTATTTTTATTTTTTATTTATTTTTTATTTATTTTGTCAATTTAAAAAAATATTCGCATCGTGCTGTGCTGTTTGTGTTTGCTTGAGTGCATTCGCGCGCTCTCGCTTTCTCCACTTTACAATTTTTTTGTTATTATTTATCTATTCCTGAGAGTTTATCTTATTTTTTATTTGTTTATTTAAATGAAGTCGACCAGTTGCCTGCCCTTCCTTCCATTATCCGTCACCGAGACAAACTGAACCATGTTCTGAGGTCGACCTTGTAAAGATAAGGATTCAGGTCTGTCTGCTGTTTACCTTTGCTCCTGCGCGCACTGCCCTTCTCTCCACATTTATGTGTTTGTTTGTTTGTCTATCTAATCTTTTGGTTTTTTATTTCTAATGAGGTCGACCACTTGTCTATTTATTATTTTTTTTACTACGCATCAAGCTGCGCTGCTTGTCTTTGCTCCTGTGTGCTCGCGCACTCTCGCCTTTTCCACTTATTTTTATTTTTGATTTATTTTTGATTTATTTTGTCAATTTAAAAAAAAAATACCCATCGTGCTGTGCTGTTTGTGTTTGCTTGAGTGCATTCACGCGCTCTCGCTTTCTCCACTTTACAATTTTTTTGTTATTATTTATCTATTCCTGAGAGTTTATCTTATTTTTTATTTGTTTATTGAAATGAAGTCGACCAGTTGCCTGCCCTTCCTTCCATTATCCGTCACCGAGACCAACTGAACAAAGTTCTGAGGTCGACCTTGTAAAGGTAAGGATTCAGGTCTGTCTGCTGTTTACCTTTGCTCCTGCGCACACTGCCCTTCTCTCCACATTTATGTGTTTGTTTGTTTCTCTATCTAATCTTTTGGGTTTTTATTTCTAATGAGGTCGACCAGTTGTCTATTTATTATTTTATTTAATACGCATCAAGCTGTGCTGCTTCTCTTTGCTCCTGTGTGCTCGCGCACTCTCGTGTTTTCCACTTATTTTTATTTTTGATTTATTTTGTCAATTTAAAAAAAATACGCATCGTGCTGTGCTGTTTGTGTTTGCTTGAGTGCATTCGCGCGCTCTCGCTTTCTCCACTTTACAATTTTTTTGTTATTATTTATCTATTCCTGAGAGTTTATCTTATTTTTTATTTGTTTATTTAAATGAATTCGACCAGTTGCCTGCCCTTCCTTCCATTATCCGTCACCGAGACAAACTGAACAAAGTTCTGAGGTCGACCTTGTAAAGATAAGGATTCTGGTCTGTCTGCTGTTTACCTTTGCTCCTGCGCGCACTGCCCTTCTCTCCACATTTATGTGTTTGTTTGTTTGTCTATCTAATCTTTTGGGTTTTTATTTCTAATGAGGTCGACCAATTGTCTATTTATTATTTTTTTTTACTACGCATCAAGCTGCGCTGCTTGTCTTTGCTCCTGTGTGCTCGCGCACTCTCGCCTTTTCCACTTATTTTTATTTTTGATTTATTTTTTATTTATTTTGTCAATTTTAAAAAAAATACGCATCGTGCTGTACTGTTTGTGTTTGCTTGAGTGGATTCGCGCGCTCTCGCTTTCTCCACTTTACAATTATTTTGTTATTATTTATCTATTCCTGAGAGTTTATCTTATTTTTTATTTGTTTATTTAAATGAAGTCGACCAGTTGCCTGCCCTTCCTTCCATTATCCGTCACCGAGACAAACTGAACAAAGTTCTGAGTTCGACCTTGTAAAGATAAGGATTCAGGTCTGTCTGCTGTTTACCTTTGCTCCTGCGCGCACTGCCCTTCTCTCCACATTTATGTGTTTGTTTGTTTGTCTATCTAATCTTTTGGGTATTTATTTCTAATGAGGTCGACCAGTTGTCTATTTATTATTTTTTTTACTACGCATCAAGCTGCGCTGCTTGTCTTTGCTCCTGTGTGCTCGCGCACTCTCGCCTTTTCCACTTATTTTTATTTTTGATTAATTTTGTCAATTTTAAAAAAAACGCATCGTGCTGTGCTGTTTGTGTTTGCTTGAGTGCATTCGCGCGCTCTCGCTTTCTCCACTTTACAATTTTTTTATTATTTATCTATTCCTTATAGTTTATCTTATTTTTTATTTGTTTATTTAAATGAAGTCGACCAGTTGCCTGCCCTTCCTTCCATTATCCGTCAGCGAGACAAACTGAACAAAGTTCTGAGGTCGACCTTGTAAAGATAAGCATTCAGGTCTGTCTGCTGTTTACTTTTGATCCTGCGCGCACTGCCCTTCTCTCCACATTTATGTGTAAGTTTGTTTGTCTATCTAATCTTTTGGGCTTTTATTTCTAATGAGGTCGACCAGTTGTCTATTTATTATTTTTTTTACTACGCATCAAGCTGCGCTGCTTGTCTTTGCTCCTGTGTGCTCGCGCACTCTCGCCTTTTCCACTTATTTTTATTTTTGATTTATTTTTGATTTATTTTGTCAATTTAAAAAAAATACGCATCGTGCTGTGCTGTTTGTGTTTGCTTGAGTGCATTCGCGCGCTCTCGCTTTCTCCACTTTACAATTTTTTTGTTATTATTTATCTATTCCTGAGAGTTTATCTTATTTTTTATTTGTTTATTTAAATGAAGTCGACCAGTTGCCTGCCCTTCCTTCCATTATCCGTCACCGAGACAAACTGAACAAAGTTCTGAGGTCGCCCTTGTAAAGATAAGGATTCAGGTCTGTCTGCTGTTTACCTTTGCTCCTGCGCGCACTGCCCTTCTCTCCACATTTATGTGTTTGTTTGTATGTCTATCTAATCTTTTGGGTTTTTATTTCTAATGAGGTCGACCAGTTGTCTATTTATTATTTTTTTTACTACGCATCAAGCTGCGCTGCTTGTCTTTGCTCCTGTGTGCTCGCGCACTCTCTCCTTTTCCACTTATTTTTATTTTTGATTTATTTTGTCAATTTAAAAAAAAATACGCATCGTGCTGTGCTGTTTGTGTTTGCTTGAGTGCATTCGCGCGCTCTCGCTTTCTCCACTTTACAATTTTTTTGTTATTATTTATCTATTCCTGAGAGTTTATCTTATTTTTTGTTTATTTAAATGAAGTCGACCAGTTGCCTGCCCTTCCTTCCATTATCCGTCAGCGAGACAAACTGAACAAAGTTCTGAGGTCGACCTTGTAAAGATAAGGATTCAGGTCTGTCTGCTGTATACTTTTGATCCTGCGCGCACTGCCCTTCTCTCCACATTTATGTGTTTGTTTGTTTGTCTATCTAATCTTTTGGGTATTTATTTCTAATGAGGTCGACCAGTTGTCTATTTATTATTTTTTTTACTACGCATCAAGCTGCGCTGCTTGTCTTTGCTCCTGTGTGCTCGCGCACTCTCTCCTTTTCCACTTATTTTTATTTTTGAATTATTTTGTCAATTTAAAAAAAAATACGCATCGTGCTGTGCTGTTTGTGTTTGCTTGAGTGCATTCGCGCGCTCTCGCTTTCTCCACTTTACAATTTTTTTGTTATTATTTATCTATTCCTGAGAGTTTATCTTATTTTTTATTTGTTTATTTAAATGAAGTCGACCAGTTGCCTGCCCTTCCTTCCATTATCCGTCACCGAGACAAACTGAACAAAGTTCTGAGGTCGACCTTGTAAAGATAAGGATTCAGGTCTGTCTGCTGTTTACCTTTGCTCCTGCGCGCACTGCCCTTCTCTCCACATTTATGTGTTTGTTTGTTTGTCTATCTAATCTTTTGGGTTTTTATTTCTAATGAGGTCGACCAGTTGTCTATTTATTATTTTTTTTACTACGCATCAAGCTGCGCTGCTTGTCTTTGCTCCTGTGTGCTCGCGCACTCTCGCCTTTTCCACTTATTTTTATTTTTTATTTATTTTTTATTTATTTTGTCAATTTAAAAAAATATTCGCATCGTGCTGTGCTGTTTGTGTTTGCTTGAGTGCATTCGCGCGCTCTCGCTTTCTCCACTTTACAATTTTTTTGTTATTATTTATCTATTCCTGAGAGTTTATCTTATTTTTTATTTGTTTATTTAAATGAAGTCGACCAGTTGCCTGCCCTTCCTTCCATTATCCGTCACCGAGACAAACTGAACAAAGTTCTGAGGTCGACCTTGTAAAGATAAGGATTCAGGTCTGTCTGCTGTTTACCTTTGCTCCTGCGCGCACTGCCCTTCTCTCCACATTTATGTGTTTGTTTGTTTGTCTATCTAATCTTTTGGGTTTTTTATTTCTAATGAGGTCGACCAGTTGTCTATTTATTATTTTTTTTACTACGCATCAAGCTGCGCTGCTTGTCTTTGCTCCTGTGTGCTCGCGCACTCTCGCCTTTTCCACTTATTTTATTTTTGATTTATTTTTGATTTATTTTGTCAATTTAAAAAAAATACGCATCGTGCTGTGCTGTTTGTGTTTGCTTGAGTGCATTCGCGCGCTCTCGCTTTCTCCACTTTACAATTTTTTTGTTATTATTTATCTATTCCTGAGAGTTTATCTTATTTTTTATTTGTTTATTTAAATGAAGTCGACCAGTTGCCTGCCCTTCCTTCCATTATCCGTCACCGAGACAAACTGAACAAAGTTCTGAGGTCGACCTTGTAAAGATAAGGATTCAGGTCTGTCTGCTGTTTACCTTTGCTCCTGCGCGCACTGCCCTTCTCTCCACATTTATGTGTTTGTTTGTTTGTCTATCTAATCTTTTGGGTATTTATTTCTAATGAGGTCGACCAGTTGTCTATTTATTATTTTTTTTACTACGCATCAAGCTGCGCTGCTTGTCTTTGCTCCTGTGTGCTCGCGCACTCTCGCCTTTTCCACTTATTTTTATTTTTGATTTATTTTTGATTTATTTTGTCAATTTAAAAAAAAATACGAATCGTGCTGTGCTGTTTGTGTTTGCTTGAGTGCATTCGCGCGCTCTCGCTTTCTCCACTTTACAATTTTTTTGTTATTATTTATCTATTCCTGAGAGTTTATCTTATTTTTTATTTGTTTATTTAAATGAAGTCGACCAGTTGCCTGCCCTTCCTTCCATTATCCGTCACCGAGACAAACTGAACAAAGTTCTGAGGTCGACCTTGTAAAGATAAGGATTCAGGTCTGTCTGCTGTTTACTTTGCTCCTGCCGCACTGCCCTTCTCTCCACATTTATGTGTTTGTTTGTTTGTCTATCTAATCTTTTGGGTTTTTATTTCTAATGAGGTCGACCAGTTGTCTATTTATTATTTTTTTTACTACGCATCAAGCTGCGCTGCTTGTCTTTGCTCCTGTGTGCTCGCGCACTCTCGCCTTTTCCACTTATTTTTATTTTTGATTTATTTTTGATTTATTTTGTCAATTTAAAAAAAAATACGCATCGTGCTGTGCTGTTTGTGTTTGCTTGAGTGCATTCGCGCGCTCTCGCTTTCTCCACTTTACAATTTTTTTGTTATTATTTATCTATTCCTGAGAGTTTATCTTATTTTTTATTTGTTTATTTAAATGAAGTCGACCAGTTGCCTGCCCTTCCTTCCATTATCCGTCACCGAGACAAACTGAACAAAGTTCTGAGGTCGACCTTGTAAAGATAAGGATTCAGGTCTGTCTGCTGTTTACCTTTGCTCCTGCGCGCACTGCCCTTCTCTCCACATTTATGTGTTTGTTTGTTTGTCTATCTAATCTTTTGGGTTTTTATTTCTAATGAGGTCGACCAGTTGTCTATTTATTATTTTTTTTACTACGCATCAAGCTGCGCTGCTTGTCTTTGCTCCTGTGTGCTCGCGCACTCTCGCCTTTTCCACTTATTTTTATTTTTGATTTATTTTTGATTTATTTTGTCAATTTAAAAAAAATACGCATCGTGCTGTGCTGTTTGTGTTTGCTTGAGTGCATTCGCGCGCTCTCGCTTTCTCCACTTTACAATTTTTTGTTATTATTTATCTATTCCTGAGAGTTTATCTTATTTTTTATTTGTTTATTTAAATGAAGTCGACCAGTTGCCTGCCCTTCCTTCCATTATCCGTCACCGAGACAAACTGAACAAAGTTCTGAGGTCGACCTTGTAAAGATAAGGATTCAGGTCTGTCTGCTGTTTACCTTTGCTCCTGCGCGCACTGCCCTTCTCTCCACATTTATGTGTTTGTTTGTTTGTCTATCTAATCTTTTGGGTTTTTATTTCTAATGAGGTCGACCAGTTGTCTATTTATTATTTTTTTTACTACGCATCAAGCTGCGCTGCTTGTCTTTGCTCCTGTGTGCTCGCGCACTCTCGCCTTTTCCACTTATTTTTATTTTTGATTTATTTTTGATTTATTTTGTCAATTTAAAAAAAAATACCCATCGTGCTGTGCTGTTTGTGTTTGCTTGAGTGCATTCACGCGCTCTCGCTTTCTCCACTTTACAATTTTTTTGTTATTATTTATCTATTCCTGAGAGTTTATCTTATTTTTTATTTGTTTATTGAAATGAAGTCGACCAGTTGCCTGCCCTTCCTTCCATTATCCGTCACCGAGACCAACTGAACAAAGTTCTGAGGTCGACCTTGTAAAGGTAAGGATTCAGGTCTGTCTGCTGTTTACCTTTGCTCCTGCGCACACTGCCCTTCTCTCCACATTTATGTGTTTGTTTGTTTGTCTATCTAATCTTTTGGGTTTTTATTTCTAATGAGGTCGACCAGTTGTCTATTTATTATTTTTTTATACGCATCAAGCTGCGCTGCTTCTCTTTGCTCCTGTGTGCTCGCGCACTCTCGCCTTTTCCACTTATTTTTATTTTTGATTTATTTTGTCAATTTAAAAAAAAATACGCATCGTGCTGTGCTGTTTGTGTTTGCTTGAGTGCATTCGCGCGCTCTCGCTTTCTCCACTTTACAATTTTTTTGTTATTATTTATCTATTCCTGAGAGTTTATCTTATTTTTTATTTGTTTATTTAAATGAAGTCGACCAGTTGCCTGCCCTTCCTTCCATTATCCGTCACCGAGACAAACTGAACAAAGTTCTGAGGTCGACCTTGTAAAGATAAGGATTCAGGTCTGTCTGCTGTTTACCTTTGCTCCTGCGCGCACTGCCCTTCTCTCCACATTTATGTGTTTGTTTGTTTGTCTATCTAATCTTTTGGGTTTTTATTTCTAATGAGGTCGACCAGTTGTCTATTTATTATTTTTTTTACTACGCATCAAGCTGCGCTGCTTGTCTTTGCTCCTGTGTGCTCGCGCACTCTCGCCTTTTCCACTTATTTTTATTTTTGATTTATTTTTTATTTATTTTGTCAATTTTAAAAAAAATACGCATCGTGCTGTGCTGTTTGTGTTTGCTTGAGTGCATTCGCGCGCTCTCGCTTTCTCCACTTTACAATTTTTTGTTATTATTTATCTATTCCTGAGAGTTTATCTTATTTTTTATTTGTTTATTTAAATGAAGTCGACCAGTTGCCTGCCCTTCCTTCCATTATCCGTCACCGAGACAAACTGAACAAAGTTCTGAGGTCGACCTTGTAAAGATAAGGATTCAGGTCTGTCTGCTGTTTACCTTTGCTCCTGCGCGCACTGCCCTTCTCTCCACATTTATGTGTTTGTTTGTTTGTCTATCTAATCTTTTGGGTATTTATTTCTAATGAGGTCGACCAGTTGTCTATTTATTATTTTTTTTACTACGCATCAAGCTGCGCTGCTTGTCTTTGCTCCTGTGTGCTCGCGCACTCTCGCCTTTTCCACTTATTTTTATTTTTGATTAATTTTGTCAATTTTAAAAAAATACGCATCGTGCTGTGCTGTTTGTGTTTGCTTGAGTGCATTCGCGCGCTCTCGCTTTCTCCACTTTACAATTTTTTTGTTATTATTTATCTATTCCTGAGAGTTTATCTTATTTTTTATTTGTTTATTTAAATGAAGTCGACCAGTTGCCTGCCCTTCCTTCCATTATCCGTCACCGAGACAAACTGAACAAAGTTCTGAGGTCGACCTTGTAAAGATAAGGATTCAGGTCTGTCTGCTGTTTACCTTTGCTCCTGCGCGCACTGCCCTTCTCTCCACATTTATGTGTTTGTTTGTTTGTCTATCTAATCTTTTGGGTTTTTATTTCTAATGAGGTCGACCAGTTGTCTATTTATTATTTTTTTTACTACGCATCAAGCTGCGCTGCTTGTCTTTGCTCCTGTGTGCTCGCGCACTCTCGCCTTTTCCACTTATTTTTATTTTTGATTTATTTTTGATTTATTTTGTCAATTTAAAAAAAAATACGCATCGTGCTGTGCTGTTTGTGTTTGCTTGAGTGCATTCGCGCGCTCTCGCTTTCTCCACTTTACATTTTTTTTGTTATTATTTATCTATTCCTGAGAGTTTATCTTATTTTTTATTTGTTTATTTAAATGAAGTCGACCAGTTGCCTGCCCTTCCTTCCATTATCCGTCACCGAGACAAACTGAACAAAGTTCTGAGGTCGACCTTGTAAAGATAAGGATTCAGGTCTGTCTGCTGTTTACCTTTGCTCCTGCGCGCACTGCCCTTCTCTCCACATTTATGTGTTTGTTTGTTTGTCTATCTAATCTTTTGGGTTTTTATTTCTAATGAGGTCGACCAGTTGTCTATTTATTATTTTTTTTACTACGCATCAAGCTGCACTGCTTGTCTTTGCTCCTGTGTGCTCGCGCACTCTCTCCTTTTCCACTTATTTTTATTTTTGATTTATTTTGTCAATTTAAAAAAAAATACGCATCGTGCTGTGCTGTTTGTGTTTGCTTGAGTGCATTCGCGCGCTCTCGCTTTCTCCACTTTACAATTTTTTTGTTATTATTTATCTATTCCTGAGAGTTTATCTTATTTTTTGTTTATTTAAATGAAGTCGACCAGTTGCCTGCCCTTCCTTCCATTATCCGTCACCGAGACAAACTGAACAAAGTTCTGAGGTCGACCTTGTAAAGATAAGGATTCAGGTCTGTCTGCTGTTTACCTTTGCTCCTGCGCGCACTGCCCTTCTCTCCACATTTATGTGTTTGTTTGTTTGTCTATCTAATCTTTTGGGTTTTTATTTCTAATGAGGTCGACCAGTTGTCTATTTATTATTTTTTTTACTACGCATCAAGCTGCGCTGCTTGTCTTTGCTCCTGTGTGCTCGCGCACTCTCGCCTTTTCCACTTATTTTTATTTTTGATTTATTTTTGGTTTATTTTGTCAATTAAAAAAAAAAACATACCCATCGTGCTGTGCTGTTTGTGTTTGCTTGAGTGCATTCGCGCGCTCTCGCTTTCTCCACTTTACAATTTTTTTTGTTATTATTTATCTATTCCTGAGAGTTTATCTTATTTTTTATTTGTTTATTTAAATGAAGTCGACCAGTTGCCTGCCCTTCCTTCCATTATCCGTCACCGAGACAAACTGAACAAAGTTCTGAGGTCGACCTTGTAAAGATAAGGATTCAGGTCTGTCTGCTGTTTACCTTTGCTCCTGCGCGCACTGCCCTTCTCTCCACATTTATGTGTTTGTTTGTTTGTCTATCTAATCTTTTGGGTTTTTATTTCTAATGAGGTCGACCAGTTGTCTATTTATTATTTTTTTTACTACGCATCAAGCTGCGCTGCTTGTCTTTGCTCCTGTGTGCTCGCGCACTCTCGCCTTTTCCACTTATTTTTATTTTTGATTTATTTTTGATTTATTTTGTCAATTTAAAAAAAAATACGCATCGTGCTGTGCTGTTTGTGTTTGCTTGAGTGCATTCGCGCGCTCTCGCTTTCTCCACTTTACAATTTTTTTATTATTTATCTATTCCTTATAGTTTATCTTATTTTTTATTTGTTTATTTAAATGAAGTCGACCAGTTGCCTGCCCTTCCTTCCATTATCCGTCAGCGAGACAAACTGAACAAAGTTCTGAGGTCGACCTTGTAAAGATAAGGATTCAGGTCTGTCTGCTGTTTACTTTTGATCCTGCGCGCACTGCCCTTCTCTCCACATTTATGTGTTTGTTTGTTTGTCTATCTAATCTTTTGGGCTTTTATTTCTAATGAGGTCGACCAGTTGTCTATTTATTATTTTTTTTACTACGCATCAAGCTGCGCTGCTTGTCTTTGCTCCTGTGTGCTCGCGCACTCTCGCCTTTTCCACTTATTTTTATTTTTGATTTATTTTTGATTTATTTTGTCAATTTAAAAAAAAATACGCATCGTGCTGTGCTGTTTGTGTTTGCTTGAGTGCATTCGCGCGATCTCGCTTTCTCCACTTTACAATTTTTTTGTTATTATTTATCTATTCCTGAGAGTTTATCTTATTTTTTATTTGTTTATTTAAATGAAGTCGACCAGTTGCCTGCCCTTCCTTCCATTATCCGTCACCGAGACAAACTGAACAAAGTTCTGAGGTCGCCCTTGTAAAGATAAGGATTCAGGTCTGTCTGCTGTTTACCTTTGCTCCTGCGCGCACTGCCCTTCTCTCCACATTTATGTGTTTGTTTGTATGTCTATCTAATCTTTTGGGTTTTTATTTCTAATGAGGTCGACCAGTTGTCTATTTATTATTTTTTTTACTACGCATCAAGCTGCGCTGCTTGTCTTTGCTCCTGTGTGCTCGCGCACTCTCTCCTTTTCCACTTATTTTTATTTTTGATTTATTTTGTCAATTTAAAAAAAAATACGCATCGTGCTGTGCTGTTTGTGTTTGCTTGAGTGCATTCGCGCGCTCTCGCTTTCTCCACTTTACAATTTTTTTGTTATTATTTATCTATTCCTGAGAGTTTATCTTATTTTTTGTTTATTTAAATGAAGTCGACCAGTTGCCTGCCCTTCCTTCCATTATCCGTCAGCGAGACAAACTGAACAAAGTTCTGAGGTCGACCTTGTAAAGATAAGGATTCAGGTCTGTCTGCTGTATACTTTTGATCCTGCGCGCACTGCCCTTCTCTCCACATTTATGTGTTTGTTTGTTTGTCTATCTAATCTTTTGGGTATTTATTTCTAATGAGGTCGACCAGTTGTCTATTTATTATTTTTTTTACTACGCATCAAGCTGCGCTGCTTGTCTTTGCTCCTGTGTGCTCGCGCACTCTCTCCTTTTCCACTTATTTTTATTTTTGAATTATTTTGTCAATTTAAAAAAAAATACGCATCGTGCTGTGCTGTTTGTGTTTGCTTGAGTGCATTCGCGCGCTCTCGCTTTCTCCACTTTACAATTTTTTTGTTATTATTTATCTATTCCTGAGAGTTTATCTTATTTTTTATTTGTTTATTTAAATGAAGTCGACCAGTTGCCTGCCCTTCCTTCCATTATCCGTCACCGAGACAAACTGAACAAAGTTCTGAGGTCGACCTTGTAAAGATAAGTATTCAGGTCTGTCTGCTGTTTACCTTTGCTCCTGCGCGCACTGCCCTTCTCTCCACATTTATGTGTTTGTTTGTTTGTCTATCTAATCTTTTGGGTTTTTATTTCTATTGAGGTCGACCAGTTGTCTATTTATTATTTTTTTTACTACGCATCATGCTGCGCTGCTTTTCTTTGCTCCTGTGTGCTCGCGCACTCTCGCCTTTTCCACTTATTTTTATTTTTGATTTATTTTTTATTTATTTTGTCAATTTAAAAAAATATTCGCATCGTGCTGTGCTGTTTGTGTTTGCTTGAGTGCATTCGCGCGCTCTCGCTTTCTCCACTTTACAATTTTTTTGTTATTATTTATCTATTCCTGAGAGTTTATCTTATTTTTTATTTGTTTATTTAAATGAAGTCGACCAGTTGCCTGCCCTTCCTTCCATTATCCGTCACCGAGACAAACTGAACCATGTTCTGAGGTCGACCTTGTAAAGATAAGGATTCAGGTCTGTCTGCTGTTTACCTTTGCTCCTGCGCGCACTGCCCTTCTCTCCACATTTATGTGTTTGTTTGTTTGTCTATCTAATCTTTTGGGTTTTTATTTCTAATGAGGTCGACCACTTGTCTATTTATTATTTTTTTTACTACGCATCAAGCTGCGCTGCTTGTCTTTGCTCCTGTGTGCTCGCGCACTCTCGCCGTTTCCACTTATTTTAATTTTTGATTTATTTTTGATTTATTTTGTCAATTTTAAAAAAAAATACGCATCGTGATGTGCTGTTTGTGTTTGCTTGAGTGCATTCGCGCGCTCTCGCTTTCTCCACTTTACAATTTTTTTGTTATTATTTATCTAATACTGTGAGTTTATCTTATTTTTTATTTGTTTATTTAAATGAAGTCGACCAGTTGCCTGCCCTTCCTTCCATTAACCGTCACCGAGACAAACTGAACAAAGTTCTGAGGTCGACCTTGTAAAGATAAGTATTCAGCTCTGTCTGCTGTTTACCTTTGCTCCTGCGCGCACTGCCCTTCTCTCCACATTTATGTGTTTGTTTGTTTGTCTATCTAATCTTTTGGGTATTTATTTCTAATGAGGTCGACCAGTTGTCTATTTATTATTTTTTTTACTACGCATCAAGCTGCGCTGCTTGTCTTTGCTCCTGTGTGCTCGCGCACTCTCGCCTTTTCTACTTATTTTTATTTTTGATTTATTTTTGATTTATTTTGTCAATTTAAAAAAAAATACGAATCGTGCTGTGCTGTTTGTGTTTGCTTGAGTGCATTCGCTTGCTCTCGCTTTCTCCACTTTACAATATTTTTGTTATTATTTATCTATTCCTGAGAGTTTATCTTATTTTTTATTTGTTTATTTAAATGAAGTCGACCAGTTGCCTGCCCTTCCTTCCATTATCCGTCACCGAGACAAACTGAACAAAGTTCTGAGGTCGACCTTGTAAAGATAAGGATTCAGGTCTGTCTGCTGTTTACATTTGCTCCTGCCCGCACTGCCCTTCTCTCCACATTTATGTGTTTGTTTGTTTGTCTATCTAATCTTTTGGGTTTTTATTTCTAATGAGGTCGACCAGTTGTCTATTTATTATTTTTTTTACTACGCATCAAGCTGCGCTGCTTGTCTTTGCTCCTGTGTGCTCGCGCACTCTCGCCTTTTCCACTTATTTTTATTTTTGATTTATTTTTGATTTATTTTGTCAATTTTAAAAAAAATACGCATTGTGCTGTTCTGTTTGTGTTTGCTTGAGTGCATTCGCGCGGTCTCGCTTTCTCCACTTTACAATTTTTTTGTTATTATTTATCTATTCCTGAGAGTTTATCTTATTTTTATTTGTTTATTTAAATGAAGTCGACCAGTTGCCTGCCCTTCCTTCCATTATCCGTCACCGAGACAAACTGAACAAAGTTCTGAGGTCGACCTTGTAAAGATAAGGATTCAGGTCTGTCTGCTGTTTACCTTTGCTCCTGCGCGCACTGCCCTTCTCTCCACATTTATGTGTTTGTTTGTTTGTCTATCTAATCTTTTGGGTTTTTATTTCTAACGAGGTCGACCAGTTGTCTATTTATTATTTTTTTTACTACGCATCAAGCTGCGCTTCTTGTCTTTGCTCCCGTGTGCTCGCGCACTCTCGCCTTTTCCACTTATTTTTATTTTTGATTTATTTTTGATTTATTCTGTCAATTTAAAAAAAATACGCATCGTGCTGTGCTGTTTGTGTTTACTTGAGTTCATTCGCGCGCTCTCGCTTTCTCCACTTTACAATGTTTTTGTTATTATTTATCTATTCCTGAGAGTTTATCTTATTTTTTATTTGTTTATTTAAATGAAGTCGACCAGTTGCCTGCCCTTCCTTCCATTATCCGTCACCGAGACAAACTGAACAAAGTTCTGAGGTCGACCTTGTAAAGATAAGGATTCAGGTCTGTCTGCTGTTTACCTTTGCTCCTGCCCGCACTGCCCTTCTCTCCACATTTATGTGTTTGTTTGTTTGTCTATCTAATCTTTTGGGTTTTTATTTCTAATGAGGTCGACCAGTTGTCTATTTATTATTTTTTTTACTACGCATCAAGCTGCGCTGCTTGTCTTTGCTCCTGTGTGCTCGCGCACTCTCGCCTTTTCCACTTATTTTTATTTTTGATTTATTTTTGATTTATTTTGTCAATTTTAAAAAAAAATACCCATCGTGCTGTGCTGTTTGTGTTTGCTTGAGTGCATTCACGCGCTCTCGCTTTCTCCACTTTACAATTTTTTTGTTATTATTTATCTATTCCTGAGAGTTTATCTTATTTTTTATTTGTTTATTGAAATGAAGTCGACCAGTTGCCTGCCCTTCCTTCCATTATCCGTCACCGAGACCAACTGAACAAAGTTCTGAGGTCGACCTTGTAAAGATAAGGATTCAGGTCTGTCTGCTGTTTACCTTTGCTCCTGCGCACACTGCCCTTCTCTCCACATTTATGTGTTTGTTTGTTTCTCTATCTAATCTTTTGGGTTTTTATTTCTAATGAGGTCGACCAGTTGTCTATTTATTATTTTATTTAATACGCATCAAGCTGTGCTGCTTGTCTTTGCTCCTGTGTGCTCGCGCACTCTCGTGTTTTCCACTTATTTTTATTTTTGATTTATTTTGTCAATTTAAAAAAAAATACGCATCGTGCTGTGCTGTTTGTGTTTGCTTGAGTGCATTCGCGCGCTCTCGCTTTCTCCACTTTACAATTTTTTTGTTATTATTTATCTATTCCTGAGAGTTTATCTTATTTTTTATTTGTTTATTTAAATGAATTCGACCAGTTGCCTGCCCTTCCTTCCATTATCCGTCACCGAGACAAACTGAACAAAGTTCTGAGGTCGACCTTGTAAAGATAAGGATTCAGGTCTGTCTGCTGTTTACCTTTGCTCCTGCGCGCACTGCCCTTCTCTCCACATTTATGTGTTTGTTTGTTTGTCTATCTAATCTTTTGGGTTTTTATTTCTAATGAGGTCGACCAGTTGTCTATTTATTATTTTTTTTACTACGCATCAAGCTGCGCTGCTTGTCTTTGCTCCTGTGTGCACGCGCACTCTCGCCTTTTCCACTTATTTTTATTTTTGATTTATTTTTGATTTATTTTGTCAATTTAAAAAAAAATACGCATCGTGCTGTGCTGTTTGTGTTTGCTTGAGTGCATTCGCTTGCTCTCGCTTTCTCCACTTTACAATATTTTTGTTATTATTTATCTATTCCTGAGAGTTTATCTTATTTTTTATTTGTTTATTTAAATGAAGTCGACCAGTTGCCTGCCCTTCCTTCCATTATCCGTCACCGAGACAAACTGAACAAAGTTCTGAGGTCGACCTTGTAAAGATAAGGATTCAGGTCTGTCTGCTGTTTACCTTTGCTCCTGCGCGCACTGCCCTTCTCTCCACATTTATGTGTTTGTTTGTTTGTCTATCTAATCTTTTGGGTTTTTATTTCTAATGAGGTCGACCACTTGTCTATTTATTATTTTTTTTTACTACGCATCAAGCTGCGCTGCTTGTCTTTGCTCCTGTGTGCTGGCGCACTCTCGCCTTTTCCACTTATTTTTATTTTTGATTTATTTTTGATTTATTTTGTCAATTTAAAAAAAAATACGCATCGTGCTGTGCTGTTTGTGTTTGCTTGAGTGCATTCGCGCGCTCTTGCTTTCTCCACTTTACAATTTTTTTGTTATTATTTATCTATTCCTGAGAGTTTATCTTATTTTTTATTTGTTTATTTAAATGAAGTCGACCAGTTGCCTGCCCTTCCTTCCATTATCCGTCACCGAGACAAACTGAACAAAGTTCTGAGGTCGACCTTGTAAAGATAAGGATTCAGGTCTGTCTGCTGTTTACCTTTGATCCTGCGCGCACTGCCCTTCTCTCCACATTTATGTGTTTGTTTGTTTGTCTATCTAATCTTTTGGGTGTTTATTTCTAATGAGGTCGACCAGTTGTCTATTTATTATTTTTTTTAGTACGCATCAAGGTGCGCTGCTTGTCTTTGCTCCTGTGTGCTCGCGCACTCTCGCCTTTTCCACTTATTTTTATTTTTGATTTATTTTGTCAATTTAAAAAAAAAATACGCATCGTGCTGTGCTGTTTGGGTTTGCTTCAGTGCATTCGCGCGCTCTCGCTTTCTCCACTTTACAATTTTTTTGTTATTATTTATCTATTCCTGAGAGTTTATCTTATTTTTTATTTGTTTATTTAAATCAAGTCGACCAATTGCCTGCCCTTCCTTCCATTATCTGTCACCGAGACAAACTGAACAAAGTTCTGAGGTCGACCTTGTAAAGATAAGGATTCAGGTCTGTCTGCTGTTTACCTTTGATCCTGCGCGCACTGCCCTTCTCTCCACATTTATGTGTTTGTTTGTTTGTCTATCTAATCTTTTGGGTTTTTATTTCTAATGAGGTCGACCAGTTGTCTATTTATTATTTTTTTTACTAGGCATCAAGCTGCGCTGCTTGTCTTTGCTCCTGTGTGCTCGCGCACTCTCGCCTTTTCCACTTATTTTTATTTTTGATTTATTTTTGATTTATTTTGTCCATTTTAAAAAAAATACGCATCGTGCTGTGCTGTTTGTGTTTGCTTGAGTGCATTCGCGCGCTCTCGCTTTCTCCACTTTACAATTTTTTTGTTATTATTTATCTATTCCTGAGAGTTTATCTTATTTTTTATTTGTTTATTTAAATGAAGTCGACCAGTTGCCTGCCCTTCCTTCCATTATCCGTCACCGAGACAAACTGAACAAAGTTCTGAGGTCGACCTTGTAAAGATAAGGATTCAGGTCTGTCTGCTGTTTACCTTTGCTCCTGCGCGCACTGCCCTTCTCTCCACATTTATGTGTTTGTTTGTTTGTCTATCTAATCTTTTGGGATTTTATTTCTAATGAGGTCGACCAGTTGTCTATTTATTATTTTTTTTACTACGCATCAAGCTGCGCTGCTTGTCTTTGCTCCTGTGTGCTCGCGCACTCTCGCCTTTTCCACTTATTTTTATTTTTGATTTATTTTTGATTTATTTTGTCAATTTAAAAAAAATACGCATCGTGCTGTGCTGTTTGTGTTTGCTTGAGTGCATTCGCGCGCTCACGCTTTCTCCACTTTACAATTTCTTTGTTATAATTTATCTATTCCTGAGAGTTTATCTCATTTTTTATTTGTTTATTTAAAAGAAGTCGACCAGTTGCCTGCCCTTCCTTCCATTATCCGTCACCGAGAAAAACTGAACAAAGTTCTGAGGTCGACCTTGTAAAGATAAGGATTCAGGTCTGTGTGCTGTTTACCTTTGCTCCTGGGCGCACTGCCCTTCTCTCCACATTTATGTGTTTGTTTGTTTGTCTATCTAATCTTTTGGGTTTTTATTTCTAATGAGGTCGACCAGTTGTCTATTTATTATTTTTTTTACTACGCATCATGCTGCGCTGCTTTTCTTTGCTCCTGTGTGCTCGCGCACTCTCGCCTTTTCCACTTATTTTTATTTTTGATTTATTTTTTATTTATTTTGTCAATTTAAAAAAATATTCGCATCGTGCTGTGCTGTTTGTGTTTGCTTGAGTGCATTCGCGCGCTCTCGCTTTCTCCACTTTACAATTTTTTTGTTATTATTTATCTATTCCTGAGAGTTTATCTTATTTTTTATTTGTTTATTTAAATGAAGTCGACCAGTTGCCTGCCCTTCCTTCCATTATCCGTCACCGAGACAAACTGAACCATGTTCTGAGGTCGACCTTGTAAAGATAAGGATTCAGGTCTGTCTGCTGTTTACCTTTGCTCCTGCGCGCACTGCCCTTCTCTCCACATTTATGTGTTTGTTTGTTTGTCTATCTAATCTTTTGGGTTTTTATTTCTAATGAGGTCGACCACTTGTCTATTTATTATTTTTTTTACTACGCATCAAGCTGCGCTGCTTGTCTTTGCTCCTGTGTGCTCGCGCACTCTCGCCGTTTCCACTTATTTTAATTTTTGATTTATTTTTGATTTATTTTGTCAATTTTAAAAAAAATACGCATCGTGATGTGCTGTTTGTGTTTGCTTGAGTACATTCGCGCGCTCTCGCTTTCTCCACTTTACAATTTTTTTGTTATTATTTATCTAATACTGTGAGTTTATCTTATTTTTTATTTGTTTATTTAAATGAAGTCGACCAGTTGCCTGCCCTTCCTTCCATTAACCGTCACCGAGACAAACTGAACAAAGTTCTGAGGTCGACCTTGTAAAGATAAGTATTCAGCTCTGTCTGCTGTTTACCTTTGCTCCTGCGCGCACTGCCCTTCTCTCCACATTTATGTGTTTGTTTGTTTGTCTATCTAATCTTTTGGGTATTTATTTCTAATGAGGTCCACCAGTTGTCTATTTATTATTTTTTTTACTACGCATCAAGCTGCGCTGCTTGTCTTTGCTCCTGTGTGCTCGCGCACTCTCGCCTTTTCTACTTATTTTTATTTTTGATTTATTTTTGATTTATTTTGTCAATTTAAAAAAAAATACGAATCGTGCTGTGCTGTTTGTGTTTGCTTGAGTGCATTCGCTTGCTCTCGCTTTCTCCACTTTACAATATTTTTGTTATTATTTATCTATTCCTGAGAGTTTATCTTATTTTTTATTTGTTTATTTAAATGAAGTCGACCAGTTGCCTGCCCTTCCTTCCATTATCCGTCACCGAGACAAACTGAACAAAGTTCTGAGGTCGACCTTGTAAAGATAAGGATTCAGGTCTGTCTGCTGTTTACATTTGCTCCTGCCCGCACTGCCCTTCTCTCCACATTTATGTGTTTGTTTGTTTGTCTATCTAATCTTTTGGGTTTTTATTTCTAATGAGGTCGACCAGTTGTCTATTTATTATTTTTTTTACTACGCATCAAGCTGCGCTGCTTGTCTTTGCTCCTGTGTGCTCGCGCACTCTCGCCTTTTCCACTTATTTTTATTTTTGATTTATTTTTGATTTATTTTGTCAATTTTAAAAAAAATACGCATTGTGCTGTTCTGTTTGTGTTTGCTTGAGTGCATTCGCGCGGTCTCGCTTTCTCCACTTTACAATTTTTTTGTTATTATTTATCTATTCCTGAGAGTTTATCTTATTTTTATTTGTTTATTTAAATGAAGTCGACCAGTTGCCTGCCCTTCCTTCCATTATCCGTCACCGAGACAAACTGAACAAAGTTCTGAGGTCGACCTTGTAAAGATAAGGATTCAGGTCTGTCTGCTGTTTACCTTTGCTCCTGCGCGCACTGCCCTTCTCTCCACATTTATGTGTTTGTTTGTTTGTCTATCTAATCTTTTGGGTTTTTATTTCTAACGAGGTCGACCAGTTGTCTATTTATTATTTTTTTTACTACGCATCAAGCTGCGCTTCTTGTCTTTGCTCCCGTGTGCTCGCGCACTCTCGCCTTTTCCACTTATTTTTATTTTTGATTTATTTTTGATTTATTCTGTCAATTTAAAAAAAATACGCATCGTGCTGTGCTGTTTGTGTTTACTTGAGTTCATTCGCGCGCTCTCGCTTTCTCCACTTTACAATGTTTTTGTTATTATTTATCTATTCCTGAGAGTTTATCTTATTTTTTATTTGTTTATTTAAATGAAGTCGACCAGTTGCCTGCCCTTCCTTCCATTATCCGTCACCGAGACAAACTGAACAAAGTTCTGAGGTCGACCTTGTAAAGATAAGGATTCAGGTCTGTCTGCTGTTTACCTTTGCTCCTGCCCGCACTGCCCTTCTCTCCACATTTATGTGTTTGTTTGTTTGTCTATCTAATCTTTTGGGTTTTTATTTCTAATGAGGTCGACCAGTTGTCTATTTATTATTTTTTTTACTACGCATCAAGCTGCGCTGCTTGTCTTTGCTCCTGTGTGCTCGCGCACTCTCGCCTTTTCCACTTATTTTTATTTTTGATTTATTTTTGATTTATTTTGTCAATTTTAAAAAAAAATACCCATCGTGCTGTGCTGTTTGTGTTTGCTTGAGTGCATTCACGCGCTCTCGCTTTCTCCACTTTACAATTTTTTTGTTATTATTTATCTATTCCTGAGAGTTTATCTTATTTTTTATTTGTTTATTGAAATGAAGTCGACCAGTTGCCTGCCCTTCCTTCCATTATCCGTCACCGAGACCAACTGAACAAAGTTCTGAGGTCGACCTTGTAAAGATAAGGATTCAGGTCTGTCTGCTGTTTACCTTTGCTCCTGCGCACACTGCCCTTCTCTCCACATTTATGTGTTTGTTTGTTTCTCTATCTAATCTTTTGGGTTTTTATTTCTAATGAGGTCGACCAGTTGTCTATTTATTATTTTATTTAATACGCATCAAGGTGCGCTGCTTGTCTTTGCTCCTGTGTGCTCGCGCACTCTCGCCTTTTCCACTTATTTTTATTTTTGATTTATTTTGTCAATTTAAAAAAAAATACGCATCGTGCTGTGCTGTTTGTGTTTGCTTCAGTGCATTCGCGCGCTCTCGCTTTCTCCACTTTACAATTTTTTTGTTATTATTTATCTATTCCTGAGAGTTTATCTTATTTTTTATTTGTTTATTTAAATCAAGTCGACCAATTGCCTGCCCTTCCTTCCATTATCTGTCACCGAGACAAACTGAACAAAGTTCTGAGGTCGACCTTGTAAAGATAAGGATTCAGGTCTGTCTGCTGGTTACCTTTGATCCTGCGCGCACTGCCCTTCTCTCCACATTTATGTGTTTGTTTGTTTGTCTATCTAATCTTTTGGGTTTTTATTTCTAATGAGGTCGACCAGTTGTCTATTTATTATTTTTTTTACTAGGCATCAAGCTGCGCTGCTTGTCTTTGCTCCTGTGTGCTCGCGCACTCTCGCCTTTTCCACTTATTTTTATTTTTGATTTATTTTTGATTTATTTTGTCCATTTTAAAAAAAATACGCATCGTGCTGTGCTGTTTGTGTTTGCTTGAGTGCATTCGCGCGCTCTCGCTTTCTCCACTTTACAATTTTTTTGTTATTATTTATCTATTCCTGAGAGTTTATCTTATTTTTTATTTGTTTATTTAAATGAAGTCGACCAGTTGCCTGCCCTTCCTTCCATTATCCGTCACCGAGACAAACTGAACAAAGTTCTGAGGTCGACCTTGTAAAGATAAGGATTCAGGTCTGTCTGCTGTTTACCTTTGCTCCTGCGCGCACTGCCCTTCTCTCCACATTTATGTGTTTGTTTGTTTGTCTATCTAATCTTTTGGGATTTTATTTCTAATGAGGTCGACCAGTTGTCTATTTATTATTTTTTTTACTACGCATCAAGCTGCGCTGCTTGTCTTTGCTCCTGTGTGCTCGCGCACTCTCGCCTTTTCCACTTATTTTTATTTTTGATTTATTTTTGATTTATTTTGTCAATTTAAAAAAAATACGCATCGTGCTGTGCTGTTTGTGTTTGCTTGAGTGCATTCGCGCGCTCACGCTTTCTCCACTTTACAATTTCTTTGTTATAATTTATCTATTCCTGAGAGTTTATCTCATTTTTTATTTGTTTATTTAAATGAAGTCGACCAGTTGCCTGCCCTTCCTTCCATTATCCGTCACCGAGAAAAACTGAACAAAGTTCTGAGGTCGACCTTGTAAAGATAAGGATTCAGGTCTGTCTGCTGTTTACCTTTGCTCCTGGGCGCACTGCCCTTCTCTCCACATTTATGTGTTTGTTTGTTTGTCTATCTAATCTTTTGGGTTTTTATTTCTAATGAGGTCGACCAGTTGTCTATTTATTATTTTTTTTACTACGCATCATGCTGCGCTGCTTTTCTTTGCTCCTGTGTGCTCGCGCACTCTCGCCTTTTCCACTTATTTTTATTTTTGATTTATTTTTTATTTATTTTGTCAATTTAAAAAAATATTCGCATCGTGCTGTGCTGTTTGTGTTTGCTTGAGTGCATTCGCGCGCTCTCGCTTTCTCCACTTTACAATTTTTTTGTTATTATTTATCTATTCCTGAGAGTTTATCTTATTTTTTATTTGTTTATTTAAATGAAGTCGACCAGTTGCCTGCCCTTCCTTCCATTATCCGTAACCGAGACAAACTGAACCATGTTCTGAGGTCGACCTTGTAAAGATAAGGATTCAGGTCTGTCTGCTGTTTACCTTTGCTCCTGCGCGCACTGCCCTTCTCTCCACATTTATGTGTTTGTTTGTTTGTCTATCTAATCTTTTGGGTTTTTATTTCTAATGAGGTCGACCACTTGTCTATTTATTATTTTTTTTACTACGCATCAAGCTGCGCTGCTTGTCTTTGCTCCTGTGTGCTCGCGCACTCTCGCCGTTTCCACTTATTTTAATTTTTGATTTATTTTTGATTTATTTTGTCAATTTTAAAAAAAATACGCATCGTGATGTGCTGTTTGTGTTTGCTTGAGTACATTCGCGCGCTCTCGCTTTCTCCACTTTACAATTTTTTTGTTATTATTTATCTAATACTGTGAGTTTATCTTATTTTTTATTTGTTTATTTAAATGAAGTCGACCAGTTGCCTGCCCTTCCTTCCATTAACCGTCACCGAGACAAACTGAACAAAGTTCTGAGGTCGACCTTGTAAAGATAAGTATTCAGCTCTGTCTGCTGTTTACCTTTGCTCCTGCGCGCACTGCCCTTCTCTCCACATTTATGTGTTTGTTTGTTTGTCTATCTAATCTTTTGGGTATTTATTTCTAATGAGGTCCACCAGTTGTCTATTTATTATTTTTTTTACTACGCATCAAGCTGCGCTGCTTGTCTTTGCTCCTGTGTGCTCGCGCACTCTCGCCTTTTCTACTTATTTTTATTTTTGATTTATTTTTGATTTATTTTGTCAATTTAAAAAAAAATACGAATCGTGCTGTGCTGTTTGTGTTTGCTTGAGTGCATTCGCTTGCTCTCGCTTTCTCCACTTTACAATATTTTTGTTATTATTTATCTATTCCTGAGAGTTTATCTTATTTTTTATTTGTTTATTTAAATGAAGTCGACCAGTTGCCTGCCCTTCCTTCCATTATCCGTCACCGAGACAAACTGAACAAAGTTCTGAGGTCGACCTTGTAAAGATAAGGATTCAGGTCTGTCTGCTGTTTACATTTGCTCCTGCCCGCACTGCCCTTCTCTCCACATTTATGTGTTTGTTTGTTTGTCTATCTAATCTTTTGGGTTTTTATTTCTAATGAGGTCGACCAGTTGTCTATTTATTATTTTTTTTACTACGCATCAAGCTGCGCTGCTTGTCTTTGCTCCTGTGTGCTCGCGCACTCTCGCCTTTTCCACTTATTTTTATTTTTGATTTATTTTTGATTTATTTTGTCAATTTTAAAAAAAATACGCATTGTGCTGTTCTGTTTGTGTTTGCTTGAGTGCATTCGCGCGGTCTCGCTTTCTCCACTTTACAATTTTTTTGTTATTATTTATCTATTCCTGAGAGTTTATCTTATTTTTATTTGTTTATTTAAATGAAGTCGACCAGTTGCCTGCCCTTCCTTCCATTATCCGTCACCGAGACAAACTGAACAAAGTTCTGAGGTCGACCTTGTAAAGATAAGGATTCAGGTCTGTCTGCTGTTTACCTTTGCTCCTGCGCGCACTGCCCTTCTCTCCACATTTATGTGTTTGTTTGTTTGTCTATCTAATCTTTTGGGTTTTTATTTCTAACGAGGTCGACCAGTTGTCTATTTATTATTTTTTTTACTACGCATCAAGCTGCGCTTCTTGTCTTTGCTCCCGTGTGCTCGCGCACTCTCGCCTTTTCCACTTATTTTTATTTTTGATTTATTTTTGATTTATTCTGTCAATTTAAAAAAAATACGCATCGTGCTGTGCTGTTTGTGTTTACTTGAGTGCATTCGCGCGCTCTCGCTTTCTCCACTTTACAATGTTTTTGTTATTATTTATCTATTCCTGAGAGTTTATCTTATTTTTTATTTGTTTATTTAAATGAAGTCGACCAGTTGCCTGCCCTTCCTTCCATTATCCGTCACCGAGACGAACTGAACAAAGTTCTGAGGTCGACCTTGTAAAGATAAGGATTCAGGTCTGTCTGCTGTTTACCTTTGCTCCTGCCCGCACTGCCCTTCTCTCCACATTTATGTGTTTGTTTGTTTGTCTATCTAATCTTTTGGGTTTTTATTTCTAATGAGGTCGACCAGTTGTCTATTTATTATTTTTTTTACTACGCATCAAGCTGCGCTGCTTGTCTTTGCTCCTGTGTGCTCGCGCACTCTCGCCTTTTCCACTTATTTTTATTTTTGATTTATTTTTGATTTATTTTGTCAATTTAAAAAAAAAATACCCATCGTGCTGTGCTGTTTGTGTTTGCTTGAGTGCATTCACGCGCTCTCGCTTTCTCCACTTTACAATTTTTTTGTTATTATTTATCTATTCCTGAGAGTTTATCTTATTTTTTATTTGTTTATTGAAATGAAGTCGACCAGTTGCCTGCCCTTCCTTCCATTATCCGTCACCGAGACCAACTGAACAAAGTTCTGAGGTCGACCTTGTAAAGATAAGGATTCAGGTCTGTCTGCTGTTTACCTTTGCTCCTGCGCACACTGCCCTTCTCTCCACATTTATGTGTTTGTTTGTTTCTCTATCTAATCTTTTGGGTTTTTATTTCTAATGAGGTCGACCAGTTGTCTATTTATTATTTTATTTAATACGCATCAAGCTGTGCTGCTTGTCTTTGCTCCTGTGTGCTCGCGCACTCTCGTGTTTTCCACTTATTTTTATTTTTGATTTATTTTGTCAATTTAAAAAAAAAATACGCATCGTGCTGTGCTGTTTGTGTTTGCTTGAGTGCATTCGCGCGCTCTCGCTTTCTCCACTTTACAATTTTTTTGTTATTATTTATCTATTCCTGAGAGTTTATCTTATTTTTTATTTGTTTATTTAAATGATTTCGACCAGTTGCCTGCCCTTCCTTCCATTATCCGTCACCGAGACAAACTGAACAAAGTTCTGAGGTCGACCTTGTAAAGATAAGGATTCAGGTCTGTCTGCTGTTTACCTTTGCTCCTGCGCGCACTGCCCTTCTCTCCACATTTATGTGTTTGTTTGTTTGTCTATCTAATCTTTTGGGTTTTTATTTCTAATGAGGTCGACCAGTTGTCTATTTATTATTTTTTTTACTACGCATCAAGCTGCGCTGCTTGTCTTTGCTCCTGTGTGCTCGCGCACTCTCGCCTTTTCCACTTATTTTTATTTTTGATTTATTTTTGATTTATTTTGTCAATTTAAAAAAAAAATACGCATCGTGCTGTGCTGTTTGTGTTTGCTTGAGTGCATTCGCTTGCTCTCGCTTTCTCCACTTTACAATATTTTTGTTATTATTTATCTATTCCTGAGAGTTTATCTTATTTTTTATTTGTTTATTTAAATGAAGTCGACCAGTTGCCTGCCCTTCCTTCCATTATCCGTCACCGAGACAAACTGAACAAATTTCTGAGGTCGACCTTGTAAAGATAAGGATTCAGTTCTGTCTGCTGTTTACCTTTGCTCCTGCGCGCACTGCCCTTCTCTCCACATTTATGTGTTTGTTTGTTTGTCTATCTAATCTTTTGGGTTTTTATTTCTAATGAGGTCGACCAGTTGTCTATTTATTATTTTTTTTACTACGCATCAAGCTGCGCTGCTTGTCTTTGCTCCTGTGTGCTGGCGCACTCTCGCCTTTTCCACTTATTTTTATTTTTGATTTATTTTTGATTTATTTTGTCAATTTAAAAAAAATACGCATCGTGCTGTGCTGTTTGTGTTTGCTTGAGTGCATTCGCGCGCTCTTGCTTTCTCCACTTTACAATTTTTTTGTTATTATTTATCTATTCCTGAGAGTTTATCTTATTTTTTATTTGTTTATTTAAATGAAGTCGACCAGTTGCCTGCCCTTCCTTCCATTATCCGTCACCGAGACAAACTGAACAAAGTTCTGAGGTCGACCTTGTAAAGATAAGGATTCAGGTCTGTCTGCTGTTTACCTTTGATCCTGCGCGCACTGCCCTTCTCTCCACATTTATGTGTTTGTTTGTTTGTCTATCTAATCTTTTGGGTGTTTATTTCTAATGAGGTCGACCAGTTGTCTATTTATTATTTTTTTTAGTACGCATCAAGGTGCGCTGCTTGTCTTTGCTCCTGTGTGCTCGCGCACTCTCGCCTTTTCCACTTATTTTTATTTTTGATTTATTTTGTCAATTTTAAAAAAAAATACGCATCGTGCTGTGCTGTTTGTGTTTGCTTGAGTGCATTCGCGCGCTCTCGCTTTCTCCACTTTACAATTTTTTTGTTATTATTTATCTATTCCTGAGAGTTTATCTTATTTTTTATTTGTTTATTTAAATCAAGTCGACCAATTGCCTGCCCTTCCTTCCATTATCTGTCACCGAGACAAACTGAACAAAGTTCTGAGGTCGACCTTGTAAATATAAGGATTCAGGTCTGTCTGCTGTTTACCTTTGATCCTGCGCGCACTGCCCTTCTCTCCACATTTATGTGTTTGTTTGTTTGTCTATCTAATCTTTTGGGTTTTTATTTCTAATGAGGTCGACCAGTTGTCTATTTATTATTTTTTTTACTAGGCATCAAGCTGCGCTGCTTGTCTTTGCTCCTGTGTGCTCGCGCACTCTCGCCTTTTCCACTTATTTTTATTTTTGATTTATTTTTGATTTATTTTGTCCATTTTAAAAAAAATACGCATCGTGCTGTGCTGTTTGTGTTTGCTTGAGTGCATTCGCACGCTCTCGCTTTCTCCACTTTACAATTTTTTTGTTATTATTTATCTATTCCTGAGAGTTTATCTTATTTTTTATTTGTTTATTTAAATGAAGTCGACCAGTTGCCTGCCCTTCCTTCCATTATCCGTCACCGAGACAAACTGAACAAAGTTCTGAGGTCGACCTTGTAAAGATAAGGATTCAGGTCTGTCTGCTGTTTACCTTTGCTCCTGCGCGCACTGCCTTTCTCTCCACATTTATGTGTTTGTTTGTTTGTCTATCTAATCTTTTGGGATTTTATTTCTAATGAGGTCGACCAGTTGTCTATTTATTATTTTTTTTACTACGCATCAAGCTGCGCTGCTTGTCTTTGCTCCTGTGTGCTCGCGCACTCTCGCCTTTTCCACTTATTTTTATTTTTGATTTATTTTTGATTTATTTTGTCAATTTAAAAAAAAATACGCATCGTGCTGTGCTGTTTGTGTTTGCTTGAGTGCATTCGCGCGCTCACGCTTTCTCCACTTTACAATTTCTTTGATATAATTTATCTATTCCTGAGAGTTTATCTCATTTTTTATTTGTTTATTTAAATGAAGTCGACCAGTTGCCTGCCCTTCCTTCCATTATCCGTCACCGAGAAAAACTGAACAAAGTTCTGAGGTCGACTTTGTAAAGATAAGGATTCAGGTCTGTCTGCTGTTTACCTTTGCTCCTGCGCGCACTGCCCTTCTCTCCACATTTATGTGTTTGTTTGTTTGTCTATCTAATCTTTTGGGTTTTTATTTCTAATGAGGTCGACCAGTTGTCTATTTATTATTTTTTTTACTACGCATCATGCTGCGCTGCTTTTCTTTGCTCCTGTGTGCTCGCGCACTCTCGCCTTTTCCACTTATTTTTATTTTTGATTTATTTTTGATTTATTTTGTCAATTAAAAAAAAATACGCATCGTGCTGTGCTGTTTGTGTTTGCTTGAGTGCATTCGCGTGCTCTCGCTTTCTCCACTTTACAATTTTTTTGTTATTATTTATCTATTCCTGAGAGTTTATCTTATTTTTTATTTGTTTATTTAAATGAAGTCGACCAGTTGCCTGCCCTTCCTTCCATTATCCGTCACCGAGACAAACTGAACAAAGTTCTGAGGTCGACCTTGTAAAGATAAGGATTCAGGTCTGTCTGCTGGTTACCTTTGCTCCTGCGCGCCCTGCCCTTCTCTCCACATTTATGTGTTTGTTTGTTTGTCTATCTAATCTTTTGGGTTTTTATTTCTAATGAGGTCGACCTCTTGTCTATTTATTATTTTTTTTACTACGCATCAAGCTGCGCTGCTGTCTTTGCTCTTGTGTGCTCGCGCACTCTCGCCTTTTCCACTTATTTTTATTTTTGATTTATTTTTGATTTATTTTGTCAATTTTAAAAAAAAATACGCATCGTGCTGTGCTGTTTGTGTTTGCTTGAGTGCATTCGTGCGCTCTCGCATTCTCCACTTTACAATTTTTTTGTTATTATTTATCTATTCCTGAGAGTTTATCTTATTTTTTATTTGTTTATTTAAATGAAGTCGACCAGTTGCCTGCCCTTCCTTCCATTATCCGTCACCGAGACAAACTGAACAAAGTTCTGAGGTCGACCTTGTAAAGATAAGGATTCAGGTCTGTCTGCTGTTTACCTTTGCTCCTGCGCGCACTGCCCTTCTCTCCACATTTATGTGTTTGTTTGTTTGTCTATCTAATCTTTTGGGTTTTTATTTCTAATGAGGTCGACCAGTTGTCTATTTATTATTTTTTTTACTACGCATCAAGCTGCGCTGCTTGTCTTTGCTCCTGTGTGCTCGCGCACTCTCGCCTTTTCCACTTATTTTTATTTTTGATTTACTTTGTCAATTTTAAAAAAAAATACGCATCGTGCTGTGCTCTTTGTGTTTGCTTGAGTGCATTCGCGCGCTCTCGCTTTCTCCACTTTACAATTTTCTTGTTATTATTTATCTATTCCTGAGAGTTTATCTTATTTTATATTTGTTTATTTAAATGAAGTCGACCAGTTGCCTGCCCTTTCTTCCATTATCCGTCACCGAGACAAACTGAACAAAGTTCTGAGGTCGACCTTGTAAAGATAAGGATTCAGGTGTCTGCTGTTTACCTTTGCTCCTGCCCGCAGTACCCTTCTCTCCACATTTATGTGTTTGTTTATTTGTCTATCTAATCTTTTGGGTTTTTATTTCTAATGAGGTCGACCAGTTGTCTATTTATTATTTTTTTTACTACGCATCAAGCTGCGCTGCTTGTCTTTGCTCCTGTGTGCTCGCGCACTCTCGCCTTTTCCACTTATTTTTATTTTTGATTTATTTTTGATTTATTTTGTCAATTTAAAAAAAAATACGCATCATGCTGTGCTGTTTGTGTTTGCTTGAGTGCATTCGCGCGCTCTCGCTTTCTCCACTTTACAATTTTTTTGTTATTATTTATCTATTCCTGAGAGTTTATCTTATTTTTTATTTGTTTATTTAAATGAAGTCGACCAGTTGCCTGCCCTTCCTTCCATTATCCGTCACCGAGACAAACTGAACAAAGTTCTGAGGTCGACCTTGTAAAGATAAGGATTCAGGTCTGTCTGCTGTTTACCTTTGCTCCTGCGCGCACTGCCCTTCTCTCCACATTTATGTGTTTGTTTGTTTGTCTATCTAATCTTTTGGGTTTTTGTTTCTAATGAGGTCGACCAGTTGTCTATTTATTATTTTTTTTTACTACGCATCAAGCTGCGCTGCTTGTCTTTGCTCCTGTGTGGTGGCGCACTCTCGCCTTTTCCACTTATTTTTATTTTTGATTTATTTTTGATTTATTTTGTCAATTTAAAAAAAAATACGCATCGTGCTGTGCTGTTTGTGTTTGCTTCAGTGCATTCGCGTGCTCTCGCTTTCTCCACTTTACAATTTATTTGTTATTATTTATCTATTCCTGAGAGTTTATCTTATTTTTTATTTGTTTATTTAAATGAAGTCGACCAGTTGCCTGCCCTTCCTTCCATTATCCGTCACCGAGACAAACTGAACAAAGTTCTGAGGTCGACCTTGTAAAGATAAGGATTCAGGTCTGTCTGCTGTTTACCTTTGCTCCTGCGGGCACTGCCCTTCTCTCCACATTTATTTGTTTGTTTTTTTGTCTATCTAATCTTTTGGGTTTTTATTTCTAATGAGGTCGACCAGTTGTTTATTTATTATTTTTTTTAGTACGCATCAAGGTGCGCTGCTTGTCTTTGCTCCTGTGTGCTCGCGCACTCTCGCCTTTTCCACTTATTTTTATTTTTGATTTATTTTGTCAATTTAAAAAAAATACGCATCGTGCTGTGCTGTTTGTGTTTGCTTGAGTGCATTCGCGCTCTCGCTTTCTCCACTTTACAATTTTTTTGTTATTATTTATCTATTCCTGAGAGTTTATCTTATTTTTTATTTGTTTATTTAAATGAAGTCGACCAATTGCCTGCCCTTCCTTCCATTATCTGTCACCGAGACAAACTGAACAAAGTTCTGAGGTCGACCTTGTAAAGATAAGGATTCAGGTCTGTCTGCTGTTTACCTTTGCTCCTGCCCGCACTGCCCTTCTCTGCACATTTATGTGTTTGTTTGTGTGTCTATCTAATCTTTTCGGTTTTTATTTCTAATGAGGTCGACCAGTTGTCTATTTATTATTTTTTTTACTATGCATCAAGCTGCGCTGCTTGTCTTTGCTCCTGTGTGCTCGCTCACTCTCGCCTTTTCCACTTATTTTTATTTTTGATTTATTTTTAATTTATTTTGTCAATTTTTAAAAAAAATTCGCATCGTGCTGTGCTGTTTGTGTTTGCTTGAGTGCATTCGCGCGCTCTCGCTTTCTCCACTTTACAATTTTTTTGTTATTATTTATCTATTCCTGAGAGTTTATCTTATTTTTTATTTGTTTATTTAAATGAAGTCGACCAGTTGCCTGCCCTTCCTTCCATTATCCGTCACCGAGACAAACTGAACAAAGTTCTGAGTTCGACATTGTAAAGATAAGGATTCAGGTCTGTCTGCTGTTTACCTTTGCTCCTGCGCATACTGCCCTTCTCTCCACATTTATGTGTTTGTTTGTTTGTCTATCTAATCTTTTGGGTTTTTATTTCTAATGAGGTCGACCAGTTGTCTATTTATTATTTTTTTTACTACGCATCAAGCTGCGCTGCTTGTCTTTGCACCTGTGTGCTCGCGCACTCTCGCCTTTTCCACTTATTTTTATTTTTGATTTATTTTTGATTTATTTTGTCAATTTTAAAAAAAAATACGCATCGTGCTGTGCTGTTTGTGTTTGCTTGAGGGCATTCGCGCGTTCTCGCTTTATCCACTTTACAATTTTTTTTGTTATTATTTATCTATTCCTGAGAGTTTATCTTATTTTTTATTTGTTTATTTAAATGAAGTCGACCAGTTGCCTGCCCTTCCTTCCATTATCCGTCACCGAGACAAACTGAACAAAGTTCTGAGGTCGACCTTGTAAAGATAAGGATTCAGGTCTGTCTGCTGTTTACCTTTGCTCCTGGGCGCACTGCCCTTCTCTCCACATTTATGTGTTTGTTTGTTTGTCTATCTAATCTTTTGGGTTTTTATTTCTAATGAGGTCGACCAGTTGTCTATTTATTATTTTTTTTACTACGCATCAAGCTGCGCTGCTTGTCTTTGCTCCTGTGTGCTCGCGCACTCTCGCCTATTCCACTTATTTTTATTTTTGATTTATTTTTGATTTATTTTGTCAATTTTTAAAAAAATACGCATCGTGCTGTGCTGTTTGTGTTTGCTTGAGTGCATTCGCGCGCTCTCGCTTTCTCCACTTTACAATTTTTTTGTTATTATTTATCTATTCCTGAGAGTTTATCTTATTTTTTATTTGTTTATTTAAATGAAGTCGACCAGTTGCCTGCCCTTCCTTCCATTATCCGTCACCGAGACAAACTGAACAAAGTTCTGAGGTCGACCTTGTAAAGATAAGGATTCAGGTCTGTCTGCTGTTTACCTTTGCTCCTGCCCGCACTACTCTTCTCTCCACATTTATGTGTTTGTTTATTTGTCTATCTAATCTTTTGGGTTTTTATTTCTAATTAGGTCGACCAATTGTCTATTTATTATTTTTTTTACTACGCATCAAGCTGCGCTGCTTGTCTTTGCTCCTGTGTGCTCGCGCACTCTCGCCTTTTCCATTTATTTTTATTTTTGATTTATTTTTGATTTATTTTGTCAATTTTAAAAAAAAATACGCATCGTGCTGTGCTGTTTGTGTTTGCTTGAGTGCATTCGCGCGCTCTCGCTTTCTCCACTTTACAATTTTTGTTATTATTTATCTATTCCTGAGAGTTTATCTTATTTTTTATTTGTTTATTTAAATGAAGTCGACCAGTTGCCTGCCCTTCCTTCCATTATCCGTCACCGAGACAAACTGAAGAAAGTTCTGAGGTCGACCTTGTAAAGATAAGGATTCAGGTCTGTCTGCTGTTTAACTTTGCTCCTGCGCGCACTGCCCATCTCCACATTTATGTGTTTGTTTGTTTGTCTATCTAATCTTTTGGGTTTTTATTTCTAATGAGGTCGACCAGTTGTCTATTTATTATTTTTTTTACTACTCATCAAGCTGCGCTGCTTGTCTTTGCTCCTGTGTGCTCGCGCACTCTCGCCTTTTCCACTTATTTTTATTTTTGATTTATTTTTGATTTATTTTTTCAATTTTTTTAAAAAATACGCATCGTGCTGTGCTGTTTGTGTTTGCTTGAGTGCATTAGCGCGCTCTCGCTTTCTCCACTTTACAATTTTTTTGTTATTATTTATCTATTCCTGAGAGTTTATCTTATTTTTTATTTGTTTATTTAAATGAAGTCGACCAGTTGCCTGCCCTTCCTTCCATTATCCGTCACCGAGACAAACTGAACAAAGTTCTGAGGTCGACCTTGTAAAGATAAGGATTCAGGTCTGTCTGCTGTTTACCTTTGCTCCTGCGCGCACTGCCCTTCTCTCCACATTTATGTGTTTGTTTGTTTGTCTATCTAATCTTTTGGGTTTTTATTTCTAATGAGGTCGACCAGTTGTCTATTTTTTATTTTTTTTACTACGCATCAAGCTGCGCTGCTTGTCTTTGCTCCTGTGTGCTCGCGCACTCTCGCCTTTTCCACTTATTTTTATTTTTGATTTATTTTTGATTTATTTAGTCAATTTAAAAAAAAATACGCATCGTGCTGTGCTGTTTGTGTTTGCTTGAGTGCATTCGTGCGCTCTCGCTTCCTCCACTTTACAATTTTTTTGTTATTATTTATCTATTCCTGAGAGTTTATCTTATTTTTTATTTGTTTATTTAAATGAAGTCGACCAGTTGCCTGCCCTTCCTTCCATTATCCGTCACCGAGACAAACTGAACAAAGTTGTGAGGTCGACCTTGTAAAGATAAGGATTCAGGTCTGTCTGCTGTTTACCTTTGCTCCTGCGCGCACTGCCCTTCTCTCCACATTTATGTGTTTGTTTGTTTGTCTATCTAATCTTTTGGGTTTTTATTTCTAATGAGGTCGACCAGTTGTCTATTTTTTATTTTTTTTACTACGCATCAAGCTGCGCTGCTTGTCTTTGCTCCTGTGTGCTCGCGCACTCTCGCCTTTTCCACTTATTTTTATTTTTGATTTATTTTTGATTTATTTAGTCAATTTAAAAAAAATACGCATCGTGCTGTGCTGTTTGTGTTTGCTTGAGTGCATTCGTGCGCTCTCGCTTCCTCCACTTTACAATTTTTTTGTTATTATTTATCTATTCCTGAGAGTTTATCTTATTTTTTATTTGTTTATTTAAATGAAGTCGACCAGTTGCCTGCCCTTCCTTCCATTATCCGTCACAGAGACAAACTGAACAAAGTTCTGAGGTCGACCTTGTAAAGATAAGGATTCAGGTCTGTCTGCTGTTTACCTTTGCTCCTGCGCGCACTGCCCTTCTCTCCACATTTATGTGTTTGTTTGTTTGTCTATCTAATCTTTTGGGTTTTTATTTCTAATGAGGTCGACCAGTTGTCTATTTTTTATTTTTTTTAGTACGCATTAAACTGCGCTGCTTGTCTTTGCTCCTGTGTGCTCGCGCACTCTCGCCTTTTCCACTTATTTTTATTTTTGATTTATTTTGTCAATATAAAAAAAAATACGCATCCTGCTGTGCTGTTTGTGTTTGCTTGAGTGCATTCGCGCGCTCTCGCTTTCTCCACTTTACAATTTTTTTGTTATTATTTATCTATTCCTGAGAGTTTATCTTATTTTTTATTTGTTTATTTAAATGAAGTCGACCAGTTGCCTGCCCTTCCTTCCATTATCCGTCACCGAGACAAACTGAACAAAGTTCTGAGGTCGACCTTGTAAAGATAAGGATTCAGGTCTGTCTGCTGTTTACCTTTGCTCCTGCGCGCACTGCCCTTCTCTCCACATTGATGTGTTTGTTTGTTTGTCTATCTAATCTTTTGGGTTTTTATTTCTAATGAGGTCGACCAGTTGTCTATTTATTATTTTTTTTACTACGCATCAAGCTGCGCTGCTTGTCTTTGCTCCTGTGTGCTCGCGCACTCTCGCCTTTTCCACTTATTTTTATTTTTGATTTATTTTTGATTTATTTTGTCAATTTTAAAAAAAAAATACGCATCGTGCTGTGCTGTTTGTGTTTGCTTGAGTGCATTCGCGCGCTCTCGCTTTCTCCACTTTACAATTTTTTTGTTATTATTTATCTATTCCTGAGAGTTTATCTTATTTTTTATTTGTTTATTTAAATGAAGTCGACCAGTTGCCTGCCCTTCCTTCCATTATCCGTCACTGAGACAAATTGAACAAAGTTCTGAGGTCGACCTTGTAAAGATAAGGATTCAGGTCTGTCTGCTGTTTATCTTTGCTCCTGCGCGCACTGCCCTTCTCTCCACATTTATGTTTTTGTTTGTTTGTCTATCTAATCTTTTGGGATTTTATTTCTAATGAGGTCGACCAGTTGTCTATTTATTATTTTTTTTTACTACGCATGAAGCTGCGCTGTTTGTCTTTGCTCCTGTGTGCTCGCGCACTCTCGCCTTTTCCACTTATTTTTATTTTTGATTTATTTTTGATTTATTTTGTCAATTTTAAAAAAAATACGCATCGTGATGTGCTGTTTGTGTTTGCTTGAGTGCATTCGCGTGCTCTCGCTTAATCCACCCTACAATTTTTTTGTTATTATTTATCTATTCCTGAGAGTTTATCTTATTTTTTATTTGTTTATTTAAATGAAGTCGACCAGTTGCCTGCCCTTCCTTCCATTATCCGTCACGGAGACAAACTGAACAAAGTTCTGAGGTCGACCTTGTAAAGATAAGGATTCAGGCCTGTCTGCTGTTTACCTTTGCTCCTGCGCGCACTGCCCTTCTCTCCATATTTATGTGTTTGTTTGTCTATCTAATCTTTTGGGTTTTTATTTCTAATGAGGTCGACAAGTTGTCTATTTATTATTTTTTTTACTACGCATCAAGCTGCGCTGCTTGTCTTTGCTCCTGTGTGCTCGCGCACTCTCGCCTTTTCCACTTATTTTTATTTTTGATTTATTTTTGATTTATTTTGTCAATTTAAAAAAAAATACGCATCGTGCTGTGCTGTTTGTGTTTGCTTGAGTGCATTCGCGCGCTCTCGCTTTCTCCACTTTACAATTTTTTTGATATTATTTATCTATTTCTGAGAGTTTATCTTATTTTTTATTTGTTTATTTAAATGAAGTCGACCAGTTGCCTGCCCTTCCTTCCATTATCCGTCACCGAGACAAACTGAACAAAGTTCTGAGGTCGACCTTGTAAAGATAAGGATTCAGGTCTGTCTGCTGTTTACCTTTTCTCCTGCGCGCACTGCCCTTCTCTCCACATTTATGTGTTTGTTTTTTTGTCTATCTAATCTTTTGGGTTTTTATTTCTAATGAGGTCGACCAGTTGTCTATTTATTATTTTTTTTACTACGCATCAAGCTGCGCTGCTTGTCTTTGCTCCTGTGTGCTCGCGCACTCTCGCCTTTTCCACTTATTTTTATTTTTGATTTATTTTGTCAATTTAAAAAAAAATACGTATCGTGCTGTGCTGTTTGTGTTTGCTTGAGTGCTTTCGCGCGCTCTCGCTTTATCCACTTTACATTTTTTTTGTTATTATTTATCTATTCCTGAGAGTTTATCTTATTTTTTATTTGTTTATTTAAATGAAGTCGACCAGTTGCCTGCCCTTCCTTCCATTATCCGTCACCGAGACAAACTGAACAAAGTTCTGAGGTCGACCTTGTAAAGATAAGGATTCAGGTCTGTCTGCTGTTTACCTTTGCTCCTGCGCGCACTGCCCTTCTCTCCACATTTATGTGTTTGTTTGTTTGTCTATCTAATCTTTTGGGTTTTTATTTCTAATGAGGTCGACCAGTTGTCTATTTATTATTTTTTTTACTACGCATCAAGCTGCGCTGCTTGTCTTTGCTCCTGTGTGCTCGCGCACTCTCGCCTTTTCCACTTATTTGTATTTTTGATTTATTTTTGATTTATTTTGTCAATTTTAAAAAAAAATACGCATCGTGCTGTGCTGTTTGTGTTTGCTTGAGTGCATTCGCGCGCTCTCGCTTTCTCTACTTTACAATTTTTTTGTTATTATTTATCTATTCCTGAGAGTTTATCTTATTTTTTATTTGTTTATTTAAATGAAGTCGACCAGTTGCCTGCCCTTCCTTCCATTATCCGTCACCGAGACAAACTGAACAAAGTTCTGAGGTCGACCTTGTAAAGATAAGGATTCAGGTCTGTCTGCTGTTTACCTTTGCTCCTGCGCGCACTGCCCTTCTCTCCACATTTATGTGTTTGTTTGTTTGTCTATCTAATCTTTTGGGTTTTTATTTCTAATGAGGTCGACCAGTTGTCTATTTATTATTTCTTTTACTACGCATCAAGCTGCGCTGCTTGTCTTTGCTCCTGTGTGCTCGCGCACTCTCGCCTTTTCCACTTATTTTTATTTTTGATTTATTTTGTCAATTTAAAAAAAATACGCATCGTGCTGTGCTGTTTGTGTTTGCTTGAGTGCATTCGCGTGCTCTCGCTTTCTCCACTTTACAATTTTTTTGTTATTATTTATCTATTCCTGAGAGTTTATCTTATTTTTTATTTGTTTATTTAAATGAAGTCGACCAGTTGCCTGCCCTTCCTTCCATTATCCGTCACCGAGACAAACTGAACAAAGTTCTGAGGTCGACCTTGTAAAGATAAGGATTCAGGTCTGTCTGCTGTTTACCTTTGCTCCTGCGCGCACTGCCCTTCTCTCCACATTTATGTGTTTGTTTGTTTGTCTATCTAATCTTTTGGGTTTTTATTTCTAATGAGGTCGACCAGTTGTCTATTTATTATTTTTTTTACTACGCATCAAGCTGCGCTGCTTGTCTTTGCTCCTGTGTGCTCCCGCACTCTCGCCTTTTCCACTTATTTTTATTTTTGATTTATTTTGTCAATTTTAAAAAAAAATACGCATCGTGCTGTGCTGTTTGTGTTTGCTTGAGTGCATTCGCGCGCTCTCGCTTTCTCCACTTTACAATTTTTTTGTTATTATTTATCTATTCCTGAGAGTTTATCTTATTTTTTATTTGTTTATTTAAATGAAGTCGACCAGTTGCCTGCCCTTCCTTCCATTATCCGTCACCGAGACAAACTGAACAAAGTTCTGAGGTCGACCTTGTAAAGATAAGGATTCAGGTCTGTCTGCTGTTTACCTTTGCTCCTGCGCGCACTGCCCTTCTCTCCACATTTATGTGTTTCTTTGTTTGTCTATCTAATCTTTTGGGTTTTTATTTCTAATGAGGTCGACCAGTTGTCTATTTATTATTTTTTTTACTACGCATCAAGCTGCGCTGCATGTCTTTGCTCCTTTGTGCTCGCTCACTCTCGCCTTTTCCACTTATTTTTATTTTTGATTTATTTTTGATGTATTTAGTCAATTTAAAAAAAAAATACGCATCGTGCTGTGCTGTTTGTGTTTGATTGAGTGCATTCGCGCGCTCTCGCTTTCTCCACTTTACAATTTTTTTGTTATTATTTATCTATTTCTGAGAGTTTATCTTATTTTTTATTTGTTTATTTAAATGAAGTCGACCAGTTGCCTGCCCTTCCTTCCATTATCCGTCACCGAGACAAACTGAACAAAGTTCTGAGGTCGACCTTGTAAAGATAAGGATTCAGGTCTGTCTGCTGTTTACCTTTGCTCCTGCGCGCACTGCCCTTCTCTCCACATTTATGTGTTTGTTTGTTTGTCTATCTAATCTTTTGGGTTTTTATTTCTAATGAGGTCGACCAGTTGTCTATTTATTATTTCTTTTACTACGCATCAAGCTGCGCTGCTTGTCTTTGCTCCTGTGTGCTCGCGCACTCTCGCCTTTTCACTTATTTTTATTTTTGATTTATTTTGTCAATTTAAAAAAAATACGCATCGTGCTGTGCTGTTTGTGTTTGCTTGAGTGCATTCGCGTGCTCTCGCTTTCTCCACTTTACAATTTTTTTGTTATTATTTATCTATTCCTGAGAGTTTATCTTATTTTTTATTTGTTTATTTAAATGAAGTCGACCAGTTGCCTGCCCTTCCTTCCATTATCCGTCACCGAGACAAACTGAACAAAGTTCTGAGGTCGACCTTGTAAAGATAAGGATTCAGGTCTGTCTGCTGTTTACCTTTGCTCCTGCGCGCACTGCCCTTCTCTCCACATTTATGTGTTTGTTTGTTTGTCTATCTAATCTTTTGGGTTTTTATTTCTAATGAGGTCGACCAGTTGTCTATTTATTATTTTTTTTACTACGCATCAAGCTGCGCTGCTTGTCTTTGCTCCTGTGTGCTCCCGCACTCTCGCCTTTTTCCACTTATTTTTATTTTTGATTTATTTTGTCAATTTTAAAAAAAATACGCATCGTGCTGTGCTGTTTGTGTTTGCTTGAGTGCATTCGCCGCGCTCTCGCTTTCTCCACTTTACAATTTTTTTGTTATTATTTATCTATTCCTGAGAGTTTATCTTATTTTTTATTTGTTTATTTAAATGAAGTCGACCAGTTGCCTGCCCTTCCTTCCATTATCCGTCACCGAGACAAACTGAACAAAGTTCTGAGGTCGACCTTGTAAAGATAAGGATTCAGGTCTGTCTGCTGTTTACCTTTGCTCCTGCGCGCACTGCCCTTCTCTCCACATTTATGTGTTTCTTTGTTTGTCTATCTAATCTTTTGGGTTTTTATTTCTAATGAGGTCGACCAGTTGTCTATTTATTATTTTTTTTACTACGCATCAAGCTGCGCTGCTTGTCTTTGCTCCTTTGTGCTCGCTCACTCTCGCCTTTTCCACTTATTTTTATTTTTGATTTATTTTTGATGTATTTAGTCAATTTAAAAAAAAATACGCATCGTGCTGTGCTGTTTGTGTTTGATTGAGTGCATTCGCGCGCTCTCGCTTTCTCCACTTTACAATTTTTTTGTTATTATTTATCTATTTCTGAGAGTTTATCTTATTTTTTATTTGTTTATTTAAATGAAGTCGACCAGTTGCCTGCCCTTCCTTCCATTATCCGTCACCGAAACAAACTGAACAAAGTTCTGAGGTCGACCTTGTTAAGATAAGTATTCAGGTCTGTCTGCTGTTTACCTTTGCTCCTGCCCGCACTGCCCTTCTCTCCACATTTATGTGTTTGTTTGTTTGTCTATCTAATCTTTTGGGTTTTTATTTCTAATGAGGTCGACCAGTTATCTATTTATTATTTTTTTTTCTACGCATCAAGCTGCGCTGCTTGTCTTTGCTCCTGTGTGCTCGCGCACTCTCGCCTTTTCCACTTATTTTTATTTTTGATTTATTTTTGATTTATTTTGTCAATTTTTTAAAAAAATACGCATCGTGCTGTGCTGTTTGTGTTTGCTTGAGTGCATTTGCGCGCTCTCGCTTTCTCCACTTTACAATTTTTTTGTTATTATTTATCTATTCCTGAGAGTTTATCTTATTTTTTATTTGTTTATTTAAATGAAGTCGACCAATTGCCTGCCCTTCCTTCCATTATCCGTCACCGAGACAAACTGAACAAAGTTCTGAGGTCGACCTTGTAAAGATAAGGATTCAGGTCTGTCTGCTGTTTACCTTTGCTCCTGCGCGCACTGCCCTTCTCTCCACATTTATGTGTTTGTTTGTTTGTCTATCTAATCTTTTGGGTTTTTATTTCTAATGAGGTCGACCAGTTGTCTATTTATTATTTTTTTTACTACGCATCAAGCTGCGCTGCTTGTCTATGCTCCTGTGTGCACGCGCACTCTCGCCTTTTCCACTTATTTTTATTTTTGATTTATTTTTGATTTATTTTGTCAATTTAAAAAAATACGCATCGTGCTGTGCTGTTTGTGTTTGCTTGAGTGCATTCGCGCGCTATCGCTTTCTCCACTTTACAATTTTTTTGTTATTATTTATCTATTCCTGAGAGTTTATCTTATTTTTTATTTGTTTCTTTAAATGAAGTCGACCAGTTGCCTGCCCTTCCTTCCATTATCCGTCACCGAGACAAACTGAACAAAGTTCTGAGGTCGACCTTGTAAAGATAAGGATTCAGGTCTGTCTGCTGTTTACCTTTGCTCCTGCGCGCACTGCCCTTCTCTCCACATTTATGTGTTTGTTTGTTTGTCTATCTAATCTTTTGGGTTTTTATTTCTAATGAGGTCGACCAGTTGTCTATTTATTATTTTTTTTACTACGCATCAAGCTGCGCTGCTTGTCTTTGCTCCTGTGTGCTCGCGCACTCTCGCCTTTTCCACTTATTTTTATTTTTGATTTATTTTTGATTTATTTTGTCAATTTAAAAAAAAAATACGCATCGTGCTGTGCTGTTTGTGTTTGCTTGAGTGCATTCGCGCGCTCTCGCTTTCTCCACTTTACAATTTTTTTGTTATTATTTATCTAATCCTGAGAGTTTATCTTATTTTTTATTTGTTTCTTTAAATGAAGTCGACCAGTTGCCTGCCCTTCCTTCCATTATCCGTCACCGAAACAAACTGAACAAAGTTCTGAGGTCGACCTTGTAAAGATAAGGATTCAGGTCTGTCTGCTGTTTACCTTTGCTCCTGCGCGCACTGCCCTTCTCTCCACATTTATGTGTTTGTTTGTTTGTCTATCTAATCTTTTGGGTTTTTATTTCTAATGAGGTCGACCAGTTGTCTATTTATTATTTTTTTTTACTATGCATCAAGCTGCGCTGCTTGTCTTTGCTCCTGTGTGCTCGCGCACTCTCGCCTTTTCCACTTATTTTTATTTTTGATTTATTTTGTCAATTTAAAAAAAATACGCATCGTGCTGTGCTCTTTGTGTTTGCTTGAGTGCATTCGCGCGCTCTCGCTTTCTCCACTTTACAATTTTTTGTTATTATTTATCTATTCCTGAGAGTTTATCTTATTTTTTATTTGTTTATTTAAATGAAGTCGACCAGTTGCCTGCCCTTCCTTCCATTATCCGTCACCGAGACAAACTGAACAATGTTCTGAGGTCGACCTTGTAAAGATAAGGATGCAGGTCTGTCTGCTGTTTACCTTTGCTCCTGCGCGCACTGCCCTTCTCTCCACATTTATGTTTTTGTTTGTTTGTCTATCTAATCTTTTGGGTTTTTATTTCTAATGAGGTCGACCAGTTGTCTATTTATTATTTTTTTTTACTACGCATGAAGCTGCGCTGTTTGTCTTTGCTCCTGTGTGCTCGCGCACTCTCGCCTTTTCCACTTATTTTTATTTTTGATTTATTTTTGATTTATTTTGTCAATTTAAAAAAAATACGCATCGTGCTGTGCTGTTTGTGTTTGCTTGAGTGCATTCGCGTGCTCTCGCTTAATCCACCCTACAATTTTTTTTGTTATTATTTATCTATTCCTGAGAGTTATCTTATTTTTTATTTGTTTATTTAAATGAAGTCGACCAGTTGCCTGCCCTTCCTTCCATTATCCGTCACCGAGACAAACTGAACAAAGTTCTGAGGTCGACCTTGTAAAGATAAGGATTCAGGCCTGTCTGCTGTTTACCTTTGCTCCTGCGCGCACTGCCCTTCTCTCCATATTTATGTGTTTGTTTGTTTGTCTATCTAATCTTTTGGGTTTTTATTTCTAATGAGGTCGACCAGTTGTCTATTTATTATTTTTTTTACTACACATCAAGCTGCGCTGCTTGTCTTTGCTCCTGTGTGCTCGCGCACTCTCGCCTTTTCCACTTATTTTATTTTTGATTTATTTTTGATTTATTTTGTCAATTTAAAAAAAAATACGCATCGTGCTGTGCTGTTTGTGTTTGCTTGAGTGCATTCGCGCGCTCTCGCTTTCTCCACTTTACAATTTTTTTGTTATTATTTATCTATTCCTGAGAGTTTATCTTATTTTTTATTTGTTTATTTAAATGAAGTCGACCAGTTGCCTGCCCTTCCTTCCATTATCCGTCACCGAGACAAACTGAACAATGTTCTGAGGTCGACCTTGTAAAGATAAGGATTCAGGTCTGTCTGCTGTTTACCTTTTCTCCTGCGCGCACTGCCCTTCTCTCCACATTTTTGTGTTTGTTTTTTTGTCTATCTAATCTTTTGGGTTTTTATTTCTAATGAGGTCGACCAGTTGTCTATTTATTATTTT
>NW_025958349.1:0-26564 GCF_023159225.1 Perognathus longimembris pacificus | reverse complement strand
GCTGTTTGTGTTTGCTTGAGTGCATTCGCGCGCTCTCGCTTTCTCCACTTTACAATTTTTTTGTTATTATTTATCTATTCCTGAGAGTTTATCTTATTTTTTATTCCTTTATTTAAATGAAGTCGACCAGTTGCCTGCCCTTCCTTCCATTATCCGTCACCGAGACAAACTGAACAAAGTTCTGAGGTCGACCTAGTAAAGATAAGTATTCAGGTCTGTCTGCTGTTTACCTTTGCTCCTGCGCGCACTGCCCTTCTCTCCACATTTATGTGTTTGTTTGTTTGTCTATCTAATCTTTTGGGTTTTTATTTCTAATGAGGTCTACCAGTTGTCTATTTATTATTTTTTTTACTACGCATCAAGCTGCGCTGCTTGTCTTTGCTCCTGTGTGCTCGCGCACTCTCGCCTTTTCCACTTAATTTTATTTTTGATTTATTTTGTCAATTTAAAAAAAATACGCATCGTGCTGTGCTGTTTGTGTTTGCTTGAGTGCATTCGCGCGCTCTCGCTTTCTCCACTTTACAATTTTTTGTTATTATTTATGTATTCCTGAGAGTTTACCTTATTTTTTATTTGTTTATTTAAATGAAGTCGACCAGTTGCCTGCCCTTCCTTCCATTATCCGTCACCGAGACAAAATGAACAAAGTTCTGAGGTCAACCTTGTAAAGATAAGGATTCAGGTCTGTCTGCTGTTTACCTTTGCTCCTGCGCGCACTGCCCTTCTCTCCACATTTATGTGTTTGTTTGTTTGTCTATCTAATCTTTTGGGTTTTTATTTCTAATGAGGTCGACCAGTTGTCTATTTATTATTTTTTTTACTACGCATCAAGCTGCGCTGCTTGTCTTTGCTGCTGTGTGATCGCGCCCTCTCGCCTTTTCCACTTATTTTTATTTTTGATTTATTTTGTCAATTTAAAAAAAAAATACGCATAGTGATGTGCTGTTTGTGTTTGCTTGAGTGCATTCGCGCGCTCTCGCTTTCTCCACTTTACAATTTTTTGTTATTATTTATCTATTCCTGACAGTTTATCTTATTTTTTATTTGTTTATTTAAATGAAGTCGACCAGTTGCCTGCCCTTCCTTCCATTATGCGTCACCGAGACAAACTGAACAAAGTTCTGAGGTCGACCTTGTAAAGATAAGGATTCAGGTCTGTCTGCTGTTTACCTTTGCTCCTGCGCGCACTGCCCTTCTCTCCACATTTATGTGTTTGTTTGTTTGTCTATCTAATCTTTTGGGTTTTTATTTCTAATGAGGTCGACCAGTTGTCTATTTATTATTTTTTTTTACATCGCATCAAGCTTCGCTGCTTGTCTTTGCTCCTGTGTGGTCGCGCACTCTCGCCTTTTCCACATATTTTTATTTTTGATTTATTTTTGAATTATTTTGTAAATTTAAAAAAAAAATACGCATCGTGCTGTGCTGTTTGTGTTTGCTTGAGTGCATTCGCGCGCTCTCGCTTTCTCCACTTTACAATTTTTTTGTTATTATTTATCTATTCCTGAGAGTTTATCTTAATTTTATTTGTTTATTTAATATGAAGTCAACCAGTTGCCTGCCCTTCCTTCCATTATCCGTTACCGAGAAAAATTGAACAAAGTCTGAGGTCGACCTTGTAAAGATAAGGATTCAGGTCTGTCTGCTGTTTACCTTTGCTCCTGCGCGCACTGCCCTTCTCTCCACATTTATGAGTTTGTTTGTTTGTCTATCTGATCTTTTGGGTTTTTATTCTAATGAGGTCGACCAGTTGTCTATTTATTATTTTTTTTACTACACATCAAGCTTCGCTGCTTGTCTTTGCTCCTGTGTGCTCGCGCACTCTCGCCTTTTCCACTTATTTTTATTTTTGATTTATTTTTCATTTATTTTGTCAATTTAAAAAAATATACGCATCGTGCTGTGCTGTTTGTGTTTGCTTGAGTGCATTCGCGCGCTCTCGCTTTCTCCACTTTACAATTTTTTTGTTATAATTTATCTATTCCTGAGAGTTTATCTTATTTTTTATTTGTTTATTTAAATGAAGTCGACCAGTTGCCTGCCCTTCCTTCCATTATCCGTCACCGAGACAAACTGAACAAAGTTCTGAAGTCGACCTTGTAAAGATAAGGATTCAGGTCTGTCTGCTGTTTACCTTTGCTCCTGCGCGCACTGCCCCTCTCTCCACATTTATGTGTTTGTTTGTTTGTCTATCTAATCTTTTGGGTTTTTATTTCTAATGAGGTCGACCAGTTGTCTATTTATTATTTTATTTACTACGCATCAAGCTGCGCTGCTTGTCTTTGCTCCTGTGTGCTCGCGCACTCTCGCCTTTTCCACTTATTTTTATTTTTGATTTATTTTGTCAACTTAAAAAAAAAATACGCATCGTGCTGTGCTGTTTGTGTTTGCTTGAGTGCATTCGCGCGCTCTCGCTTTCTCCACTTTACAATTTTTTTTGTTATTATTTATCTAATCCTGAGAGTTTATCTTATTTTTTATTTGTTTATTTAAATGAAGTCGACCAGTTGCCTGCCCTTCCTTCCATTATCCGTCACCGAGACAAACTGAACAAAGTTCTGAGGTCGACCTTGTAAAGATAAGGATTCAGGTCTGTCTGCTGTTTAACTTTGCTCCTGCGCGCATTGCCCTTCTCTCCACATTTATGTGTTTGTTTGTTTGTCTATCTAATCTTTTGGGTTTTTATTTCTAATAAGGTCGACCAGTTGTCTATTTATTATTTTTTTTACTACGCATCAAGCTGCGCTGCTTGTCTTTGCTCCTGTGTGCTCGCGCACTCTCGCATTTTCCAATTATTTTTATTTTTGATTTATTTTTGATTTATTTGGTCAATTAAAAAAAAACGCATCGTGCTGTGCTGTTTGTGTTTGCTTGAGTGCATTCGCGCGCTCTCCGCTTTCTCCACTTTACAATTTTTTTGTTATTATTTATTTATTCCTGAGAGTTTTTCCTTATTTTTTATTTGTTTATTTAAATGAAGTCGACCAGTTGCCTGCCCTTCCTTCCATTATCCGTCACCGAGACAAACTGAACAAAGTTCTGAGGTCGACCTTGAAAAGATAAGGATTCAGGTCTGTCTGCTGTTTACCTTTGCTCCTGCGCGCACTGCCCTTCTAGCCACATTTATGTGTTTGTTTGTTTGTCTATCTAATCTTTTGGGTTTTTATTTCTAATGAGGTCGACCAGTTGTCTATTTATTATTTTTTTTACTACGCATCAAGCTGCGCTGCTTGTCTTTGCTCCTGTGTGCTCGCGCACTCTCCGCCTTTTCCACTTATTTTTATTTTTATTTATTTTTGATTTGTCAATTTAAAAAAAAAATACGCATCGTGCTGTGCTGTTTGTGTTTGCTTGAGTGCATTCGCGCGCTCTCGCTTTCTCCACTTTACAATTTTTTTGTTATTATTTATCTATTCCTGCGAGTTTATCTTATTTTTTATTTGTTTATTTAAATGAAGTCGACCAATTGCCTGCCCTTCCTTACATTATCCGTCACCGAGACAAACTGAACAAAGTTCTGAGGTCGACCTTGTAAAGATAAGGATTCAGGTCTGTCTGCTGTTTACCTTTGCTCCTGCGCGCACTGCCCTTCTCTCCACATTTATGTGTTTGTTTGTTTGTCTATCTAATGTTTTGGGTTTTTATTTCTAATGAGGTCGACCAGTTGTCTATTTATTATTTTTTTTACTACGCATCAAGCTGTGTTGCTTGTCTTTGCTCCTGTGTGCTCGCGCACTCTCGCCTTTTCCACTTATTTTTATTTTTGATTTATTTTTGATTTATTTTGTCAATTTTAAAAAAAATACGCATCGTGCTGTGCTGTTTGTGTTTGCTTGAGTGCATTCGCGCGCTCTCCGCTTTCTCCACTTTACAATTTTTTTGTTATTATTTATCTATTCCTGAGAGTTTATCTTATTTTTTATTTGTTTATTTAAATGAAGTCGACCAGTTGCCTGCACTTCCTACCATTATCCGACACCGAGACAAACTGAACAAAGTTCTGAGGTCGACCTTGTAAAGATAAGGATTCAGGTCTGTCTGCTGTTTACCTTTGCTCCTGCCCGCACTGCCCTTCTCTCCACATTTATGTGTTTGTTTGTCTATCTAATCTTTTGGGTTTTTATTTCTAATGAGGTCGACCAGTTGTCTATTTATTATTTTTTTTACTACTTATCAAGTTGCGCTGCTTGTCTTTGCTCCTGTGTGCTCGCGCACTCTCGCCTTTCCACTTATTTTTATTTTTGATTTTTTTGGTTTATTTTGTCAATTTAAAAAAAAATACGCATCGTGCTGTGCTGTTTGTGTTTGCTTGAGTGCATTCGCGCCCTCCTCGCTTTCTCCACTTTACAATTTTTTGTTATTATTTATCTATTCCTGAGAGTTTATCTTATTTTTTATTTGTTTATTTAAATGAAGTCGACCAGTTGCCTGCCCTTCCTTCCATTATCCGTCACCGAGACAAACTGAACAAAGTTGTGAGGTCGACCTTGTAAAGATAAGGATTCAGGTCTGTCTGCTGTTTACCTTTGCTCCTGCGCGCACTGCCCTTGTCTCCACATTTATGTGTTTGTTTGTTTGTCTATCTAATGTTTTGGGTTTTTATTTCTAATGAGGTCGACCAGTTGTCTATTTATTATTTTTTTTACTACGCATCAAGCTGCGCTGCTTGTCTTTGCTCCTGTGTGCTCGCGCACTCTCGCCTTTTCCACTTATTTTTATTTTTGATTTATTTTTGATTTATTTTGTCAATTTTAAAAAAAATACGCATCGTGCTGTGCTGTTTTTGTTTGCTTGAGTGTATTCGCGCGCTCTCGCTTTCTCCACTTTACAATTTTTTGTTATTATTTATCTATTCCTGAGAGTTTATGTTATTTTTTATTTGTTTATTTAAATGAAGTCGACCAGTTGCCTGCCCTTCCTTCCATTATCCGTCACCGAGACAAACTGAACAAAGTTCTGAGGTCGACCTTGTAAAGATAATGATTCAGGTCTGTCTGCTGTTTACCTTTGCTCCTGCGCGCACTGCCCTTCTCTCCACATTTATGTGTTTGTTTGTTTGTCTATCTAATCTTTTGATTTTTTTATTTTTTGGCCAGTCCTGGGCCTTGGACTCAGGGCCTGAGCACTGTCCCTGGCTTCTTCCCGCTCAAGGCTAGCACTCTGCCACTTGAGCCACAGCGCCGCTTCTGGCCGTTTTCTGTATATGTGGTGCTGGGGAATCGAACCTAGGGCCTCGTGTATCCGAGGCAGGCACTCTTGCCACTAGGCTATATCCCCAGCCACTGTCTATCTAATATTTTGGGTTTATATTTCTAATGAGGTCGACCAGTTGTCTACTTATTATTATTATTTTTTTTTACTACGCATCAAGCTGCGCTGCTTGTCTTTGCTCCTGTGTGCTCGCGCACTCTCGCCTTTTCCACTTATTTTTATTTTTGATTCATTTTTGATTTATTTTGTCAATTTTAAAAAAAATACGCATCGTGCTGTGCTGTTTGTGTTTGCTTGAGTGCATTCGCGCGCTCTCGCTTTCTCCACTTTACAATTTGTTTGTTATTATTTATCTATTCCTGAGAGTTTATCTTATTTTTTATTTGTTTATTTAAATGAAGTCGACCAGTTGCCTGCCCTTCCTTCCATTATCTGTCACCGAGACAAACTGAACAAAGTTCTGAGGTCGACCTTGTAAAGATAAGGATTCAGGTCTGTCTGCTGTTTACCTTTGCTCCTGCGCGCACTGCCCTTCTCTCCACATTTATGTGTTTGTTTGTCTATCTAATCTTTTGGGTTTTTATTTCTAATGAGGTCGACCAGTTGTCTATTTATTATTTTTTTTACTACGCATCAAGCTGCGCTGCTTGTCTTTGCTCCTGTGTGCTCGCGCACTCTCGCCTTTTCCACTTATTTTTATTTTGATTTATTTTTGATTTGTCAATTTAAAAAAAAAATACGCATCGTGCTGTGCTGTTTGTGTTTGCTTGAGTGCATTCGCGCGCTCTCGCTTTCTCCACTTTACAATTTTTTGTTATTATTTATCTATTCCTGAGAGTTTATCTTATTTTTTATTTGTTTATTTAAATGAAGTCGACCAGTTGCCTGCCCTTCCTTCCATTATCCGTCACCGAGACAAACTGAACAAAGTTCTGAGGTCGACCTTGTAAAGATAAGGATTCAGGTCTGTCTGCTGTTTACCTTTGCTCCTGCGTGCACAGCTCTTCTCTCCACATTTATGTGTTTGTTTGTTTGTCTATCTAATCTTTTGGGTTTTTATTTCTAATGAGGTCGACCAGTTGTCTATTTATTATTTTTTTTACTACGCATCAAGCTGCGTTGCTTGTCTTTGCTCCTGTGTCCTCGCGCACTCTCGCCTTTTCCACTTATTTTTATTTTTGATTTATTTTTGATTTATTTTGTAAATTAAAAAAATACGCATCGTGCTCTGCTGTTTGTGTTTGCTTGAGTGCATTCGCGCGCTCTCGCTTTCCCCACTTACAATTTTTTTGTTATTATTTATCTATTCCTGAGAGTTTATCTTATATTTTATTTGTTTATTTAAATTAAGTCGACCAGTTTCCTGCCCTTCCTTCCATTATCCGTCACCGAGACAAACTGAACAAAGTTCTGAGGTCGACCTTGTAAAGATAAGGATTCAGGTCTGTCTGCTGTTTACCTTTGCTCCTGCGCGCACTGCCATTCTCTCCACATTTATGTGTTTGTTTGTTTGTCTATCTAATCTTTTGGGTTTTTATTTCTAATGAGGTCGACCAGTTGTCTATTTATTATTTTTTTTACTACGCATCAAGCTGCGCTGCTTGTCTTTGCTCCTGTGTGCTCGCGCACTCTCGCCTTTTCCACTTATTTTTATTTTTGATTTATTTTTGATTTATTTTGTCAATTTAAAAAAAAATACGCATCGTGCTGAGCTGTTTGTGTTTGCTTGAGTGCATTCGCGCCCTCTCGCTTTCTCCACTTTTCAATTTTTTTTATTATTTATCTATTCCTGAGAGTTTATCTTATTTTTTATTTGTTTATTTAAATGAAGTCGACCAGTTGCCTGCCCTTCCTTCCGTTATCCGTCACCGAGACAAACTGAACAAAGTTCTGAGGTCGACCTTGTAAAGATAAGGATTCAGGTCTGTCTGCTGTTTACCTTTGCTCCTGCGCGCACTGCCCTTCTCTCCACATTTATGTGTTTGTTTGTTTGTCTATCTAATCTTTTGGGTTTTTATTTCTAATGAGGTCGACCAGTTGTCTATTTATTATTTTTTTTATTACGCATCAAGCTGCGCTGCTTGTCTTTGCTCCTGTGTGCTCGCGCACTCTCGCCTTTTCCACTTATTTTTATTTTTGATTTATTTTTGATTTATTTTGTCAATTTTAAAAAAAATACGCATCGTGCTGTGCTGTTTGTGTTTGCTTGAGTGCATTCGCGCGCTCTCGCTTTCTCCACTTTACAATTTTTTTGTTATTATTTATCTATTCCTGAGAGTTTATCTTATTTTTTATTTGTTTATTTAAATGAAGTCGACTAGTTGCCTGCCCTTCCTTCCATTATCCGTCACCGAGACAAACTGAACAAAGTTCTGAGGTCGACCTTGTAAAGATAAGGATTCAGGTCTGTCTGCTGTTTACCTTTGCTCCTGCGCGCACTGCCATTCTCTCCACATTTATGTGTTTGTTTGTTTGTCTATCTAATCTTTTGGGTTTTTATTTCTAATGAGGTCGACCAGTTGTCTATTTATTATTTTTTTTACTACGCATCAAGCTGCGCTGCTTGTCTTTGCTCCTGTGTGCTCGCGCACTCTCGCCTTTTCCACTTATTTTTATTTTCGATTTATTTTTGATTCATTTTTTCAATTTAAAAAAAAATACGCATCGTGCTGTGCTGTTGTGTTTGCTTGAGTGCATTCACGCGCTCTCGCTTTCTCCACTTTACAATTTTTTTGTTATTATTTATCTATTCCTGAGAGTTTATCTTATTTTTTATTTATTTATTTAAATGAAGTCGACCAGTTGCCTGCCCTTCCTTCCATTATCCGTCACCGAGACAAACTGAACAAAGTTCTGAGGTCGACCTTGTAAAGATAAGGATTCAGGTCTGTCTGCTGTTTACCTTTGCTCCTGCGCGCACTGCCCTTCTCTCCACATTTATGTGTTTGTTTGTTTGTCTATCTAATCTTTTGGGTTTTTATTTCTAATGAGGTCGACCAGTTGTCTATTTATTATTTTTTTTACTACGCATCAAGCTACGCTGCTTGTCTTTGCTCCTGTGTGCTCGCGCACTCTCGCCTTTTCCACTTTTTTTTTATTTTTGATTTATTTTTGATTTATTTTGTCAATTTAAAAAAAAAATACGCATCGTGCTGTGCTGTTTGTGTTTGCTTGAGTGCATTCGCGCGCTCTCGCTTTCTCCACTTTACAATTGTTTTGTTATTATTTATCTATTCCTGAGAGTTTATCTTATTTTTTATTTGTTTATTTAAATGAAGTCGACCAGTTGCCTGCCCTTCCTTCCATTATCCGTCACCGAGACAAACTGAACAAAGTTCTGAGGTCGACCTTGTAAAGATAAGGATTCAGGTCTGTCTGCTGTTTACCTTTGCTCCTGCGCGCACTGCCCTTCTCTCCACATTTATGTGTTTGTTTGTTTGTCTATCTAATCTTTTGGGTTTTTATTTCTAATGAGGTCGACCAGTTGTCTATTTACTATTTTTTTTATTACGCATCAAGCTGCGCTGCTTGTCTTTGCTCCTGTGTGCTCGCGCACTCTCCCCTTTTCCACTTATTTTTATGTTTGATTTATTTTTGATTTATTTTGTCAATTTAAAAAAAAATACGCATCGTGCTGTGCTGTTTGTGTTTGCTTGAGTGCATTCGCGCGCTCTCGCTTTCTCCACTTTACAATTTTTTTTATTATTTATCTTTTCCTGAGAGTTTATCTTATTTTTTATTTGTTTATTTAAATGAAGTCGACCAGTTGCCTGCCCTTCTTTCCATTATCCGACACCGAGACAAACTGAACAAAGTTCTGAGGTCGACCTTGTAAAGATAAGGATTCAGGTCTGTCTGCTGTTTACCTTTGCTCCTGCGCGCACTGCCCTTCTCTCCACATTTATGTGTTTGTTTGTCTATCTAAACTTTTGGGTTTTTATTTCTAATGAGGTCGACCAGTTGTCTATTTATTATTTTTTTTACTACTTATCAAGCTGCGCTTCTTGTCTTTGCTCCTGTGTGCTCGCGCACTCTCGCCTTTTCCACTTATTTTTATTTTTGATTTATTTTTGATTTATTTTGTCAATTTAAAAAAAAATACGCATCGTGCTGTGCTGTTTGTGTTTGCTTGAGTGCATTCGCGCGCTCTCGCTTTCTCCACTTTACAATTTTTTGTTATTATTTATCTATTCCTGAGAGTTTATGTTATTTTTTATTTGTTTATTTAAATGAAGTCGACCAGTTGCCTGCACTTCCTTCCATTATCCGTCACCGAGACAAACTGAACAAAGTTCTGAGGTCGACCTTGTAAAGATAAGGATTCAGGTCTGTCTGCTGTTTACCTTTGCTCCTGCGCGCACTGCCCTTCTCTCCACATTTATGTGTTTGTTTGTTTGTCTATCTAATCTTTTGGGTTTTTATTTCTAATGAGGTCGACCAGTTGTCTATTTATTATTTTTTTTACTACGCATCAAGCTGCGCTGCTTGTCTTTGCTCCTGTGTGTTCGCGCACTCTCCCTTTTTCCACTTATTTTTATTTTTGATTTATTTTTGATTTATTTTGTCAATTTTAAAAAAAAATACGCATCGTGCTGTGCTGTTTGTGTTTGCTTGAGTGCATTCGCGCGCTCTCGCTTTCTCCACTTTACAATTTTTTTGTTATTATTTATCTATTCCTGAGAGTTTATCTTATTTTTTAGTTGTTTATTTAAATGAAGTCGACCAGTTGCCTGCCCTTCCTTCCATTATCCGTCACCGAGACAAACTGAAAAAAGTTCTGAGGTCGACCTTGTAAAGATAAGGATTCAGGTCTGTCTGCTGTTTACCTTTGCTCCTGCGCGCACTGCCCTTCTCTCCACATTTATGTGTTTGTTTGTTTGTCTATCTAATCTTTTAGGTTTTTATTTCTAATGAGGTCGACCAGTTGTCTATTTATTATTTTTTTTACTACGCAACAAGCTGCGCTGCTTGTCTTTGCTCCTGTGTGCTCGCGCACTCTCGCCTTTTCCACTTATTTTTATTTTTGATTTATTTTGTCAATTTAAAAAAAATACGCATCGTGCTGTGCTGTTTGTGTTTGCTTGAGTGCATTCGCGCGCTCTCGCTTTCTCCACTTTACAATTTTTTGTTATTATTTATCTATTCCTGAGAGTTTATGTTATTTTTTATTTGTTTATTTAAATGAAGTCGACCAGTTGCCTGCCCTTCCTTCCATTATCCGTCACCGAGACAAACTGTACAAAGTTCTGAGGTCGACCTCGTAAAGATAAGGATTCAGGTCTGTCTGCTGTTTACCTTTGCTCCTGCGCGCACTGCCCTTCTCTCCACATTTATGTGTTTGTTTGTTTGTCTATCTAATCTTTTGATTTTTTTTTTTTTGGCCAGTCCTGGGTCTTGGACTCAGGGCCTGAGCACTGTCCCTGGCTTCTTCCCGCTCAAGGATAGCACTCTGCCACTTGAGCCACAGCGCCGCTTCTGGCCGTTTTCTGTATATGTGGTGCTGGGGAATCGAACCTAGGGCCTCGTGTATCCGAGGCAGGGACTCTTGCCACTAGTCTATATCCCCAGCCCCTGTCTATCTAATCTTTTGGGTTTTTATTTCTAATGAGGTCGACCAGTTGTCTATTTATTATTATTATTTTTTTACTACGCATCAATCTGCGCTGCTTGTCTTTGCTCCTGTGTGCTCGCACACTCTCGCCTTTTCCACTTATTTTTATTTTTGATTTATTTTTGATTTATTTTGTCAATTTAAAAAAAAAATACGCATCGTGCTGTGCTGTTTGTGTTTGCTTGAGTGCATTCGCGCGCTCTTGCTTTCTCCACTTTACAATTTTTTGTTATTATTTATCTATTCCTGAGAGTTTATCTTATTTTTTATTTGTTTATTTAAATGAAGTCGACCAGTTGCCTGCCCTTCCCTTCCATTATCCGTCACCGAGACAAACTGAACAAAGTTCTGAGGTCGACCTTGTAAAGATAAGGATTCAGGTCTGTCTGCTGTTTACCTTTGCTCCTGCGCGCACTGCCCTTCTCTCCACATTTATGTGTTTGTTTGTTTTTCTATCTAATCTTTTGGTTTTTATTTCTAATGAGGTCGACCAGTTGTCTATTTATTATTTTTTTTACTACGCATCAAGCTGCGCTGCCTGTCTTTGCTCCTGTGTGTTCGCGCACTCTCCCTTTTTCCACTTATTTTTATTTTTGATTTATTTTTGATTTATTTTGTCAATTTAAAAAAAAATACGCATCGTGCTGTGCTGTTTGTGTTTGCTTGAGTGCATTCGCGCGCTCTCGCTTTCTCCACTTTACAATTTTTTTGTTATTATTTATCTATTCCTGAGAGTTTATCTTATTTTTTATTTGTTTATTTAAATGAAGTCGACCAGTTGCCTGCCCTTCCTTCCATTATCCGTCACCGAGACAAACTGAAAAAAGTTCTGAGGTCGACCTTGTAAAGATAAGGATTCAGGTCTGTCTGCTGTTTACCTTTGCTCCTGCGCGCACTGCCCTTCTCTCCACATTTATGTGTTTGTTTGTTTGTCTATCTAATCTTTTAGGTTTTTATTTCTAATGAGGTCGACAAGTTGTCTATTTAGTATTTTTTTTACTATGCAACAAGCTGCGCTGCTTGTCTTTGCTCCTGTGTGCTCGCGCACTCTCGCCTTTTCCACTTATTTTTATTTTTGATTTATTTTGTCAATTTAAAAAAAAATACGCATCGTGCTGTGCTGTTTGTGTTTGCTTGAGTGCATTCGCGCGCTCTCGCTTTCTCCACTTTACAATTTTTTGTTATTATTTATCTATTCCTGAGAGTTTATGTTATTTTTTATTTGTTTATTGAAATGAAGTCGACCAGTTGCCTGCCCTTCCTTCCATTATCCGTCACCGAGACAAACTGTACAAAGTTCTGAGGTCGACCTTGTAAAGATAAGGATTCAGGTCTGTCTGCTGTTTACCTTTGCTCCTGCGCGCACTGCCCTTCTCTCCACATTTATGTGTTTGTTTGTTTGTCTATCTAATCTTTTGATTTTTTTTTTTTTGGCCAGTCCTGGGTCTTGGACTCAGGGCCTGAGCACTGTCCCTGGCTTCTTCCCGCTCAAGGATAGCACTCTGCCACTTGAGCCACAGCGCCGCTTCTGGCCGTTTTCTGTATATGTGGTGCTGGGGAATCGAACCTAGGGCCTCGTGTATCCGAGGCAGGGACTCTTGCCACTAGTCTATATCCCCAGCCCCTGTCTATCTAATCTTTTGGGTTTTTATTTCTAATGAGGTCGACCAGTTGTCTATTTATTATTATTATTTTTTTACTACGCATCAATCTGCGCTGCTTGTCTTTGCTCCTGTGTGCTTGCACACTCTCGCCTTTTCCACTTATTTTTATTTTTGATTTATTTTTGATTTATTTTGTCAATTTAAAAAAAAAATACGCATCGTGCTGTGCTGTTTGTGTTTGCTTGAGTGCATTCGCGCGCTCTTGCTTTCTCCACTTTACAATTTTTTGTTATTATTTATCTATTCCTGAGAGTTTATCTTATTTTTTATTTGTTTATTTAAATGAAGTCGACCAGTTGCCTGCCCTTCCTTCCATTATCCGTCACCGAGACAAACTGAACAAAGTTCTGAGGTCGACCTTGTAAAGATAAGGATTCAGGTCTGTCTGCTGTTTACCTTTGCTCCTGCGCGCACTGCCATTCTCTCCACATTTATGTGTTTGTTTGTTTGTCTATCTAATCTTTTGGGTTTTTATTTCTAATGAGGTCGACCAGTTGTCTATTTATTATTTTTTTTACTACGCATCAAGCTGCGCTGCTTGTCTTTGCTCCTGTGTGCTCGCGCACTCTCGCCTTTTCCACTTATTTTTATTTTCGATTTATTTTTGATTCATTTTGTCAATTTAAAAAAAAATACGCATCGTGCTGTGCTGTTGTGTTTGCTTGAGTGCATTCACGCGCTCTCGCTTTCTCCACTTTACAATTTTTTGTTATTATTTATCTATTCCTGAGGGTTTATCTTATTTTTTATTTATTTATTTAAATGAAGTCGACCAGTTGCCTGCCCTTCCTTCCATTATCCGTCACCGAGACAAACTGAACAAAGTTCTGAGGTCGACCTTGTAAAGATAAGGATTCAGGTCTGTCTGCTGTTTACCTTTGCTCCTGCGCGCACTGCCCTTCTCTCCACATTTATGTGTTTGTTTGTTTGTCTATCTAATCTTTTAGGTTTTTATTTCTAATGAGGTCGACAAGTTGTCTATTTAGTATTTTTTTTACTATGCAACAAGCTGCGCTGCTTGTCTTTGCTCCTGTGTGCTCGCGCACTCTCGCCTTTTCCACTTATTTTTATTTTTGATTTATTTTGTCAATTTAAAAAAAAATACGCATCGTGCTGTGCTGTTTGTGTTTGCTTGAGTGCATTCGCGCGCTCTCGCTTTCTCCACTTTACAATTTTTTGTTTTTATTTATCTATTCCTGAGAGTTTATGTTATTTTTTATTTGTTTATTGAAATGAAGTCGACCAGTTGCCTGCCCTTCCTTCCATTATCCGTCACCGAGACAAACTGTACAAAGTTCTGAGGTCGACCTTGTAAAGATAAGGATTCAGGTCTGTCTGCTGTTTACCTTTGCTCCTGCGCGCACTGCCCTTCTCTCCACATTTATGTGTTTGTTTGTTTGTCTATCTAATCTTTTGATTTTTTTTTTTTTTGGCCAGTCCTGGGTCTTGGACTCAGGGCCTGAGCACTGTCCCTGGCTTCTTCCCGCTCAAGGATAGCACTCTGCCACTTGAGCCACAGCGCCGCTTCTGGCCGTTTTCTGTATATGTGGTGCTGGGGAATCGAACCTAGGGCCTCGTGTATCCGAGGCAGGGACTCTTGCCACTAGTCTATATCCCCAGCCCCTGTCTATCTAATCTTTTGGGTTTTTATTTCTAATGAGGTCGACCAGTTGTCTATTTATTATTATTATTTTTTTACTACGCATCAATCTGCGCTGCTTGTCTTTGCTCCTGTGTGCTTGCACACTCTCGCCTTTTCCACTTATTTTTATTTTTGATTTATTTTTGATTTATTTTGTCAATTTAAAAAAAAATACGCATCGTGCTGTGCTGTTTGTGTTTGCTTGAGTGCATTCGCGCGCTCTTGCTTTCTCCACTTTACAATTTTTTGTTATTATTTATCTATTCCTGAGAGTTTATCTTATTTTTTATTTGTTTATTTAAATGAAGTCGACCAGTTGCCTGCCCTTCCTTCCATTATCCGTCACCGAGACAAACTGAACAAAGTTCTGAGGTCGACCTTGTAAAGATAAGGATTCAGGTCTGTCTGCTGTTTACCTTTGCTCCTGCGCGCACTGCCGTTCTCTCCACATTTATGTGTTTGTTTGTTTGTCTATCTAATCTTTTGGGTTTTTATTTCTAATGAGGTCGACCAGATGTCTATTTATTATTTTTTTTACTACGCATCAAGCTGCGCTGCTTGTCTTTGCTCCTGTGTGCTCGCGCACTCTCGCCTTTTCCACTTATTTTTATTTTTGATTTATTTTGTCAATTAAAAAAAAAATACGCATCGTGCTGTGCTGTTTGTGTTTGCTGGAGTGCATTCGCGCGCTCTCGCTTTCTCCACTTTACAATTTTTTGTTATTATTTATCTATTCCTGAGAGTTTATGTTATTTTTTATTTGTTTATTTAAATGAAGTCGACCAGTTGCCTGCCCTTCCTTCCATTATCCGTCACCGAGACAAACTGAACAAAGTTCTGAGGTCGACCTTGTAAAGATAAGGATTCAGGTCTGTCTGCTGTTTACCTTTGCTCCTGCGCGCACTGCCCTTCTCTCCACATTTATGTATTTGTTTGTTTGTCTATCTAATCTTTTGGGTTTTTATTTCTAATGAGGTCGACCAGTTGTCTATTTATTATTTTTTTTACTACGCATCAAGCTGCGCTGCTTGTCTTTGCTCCTGTGTGTTCGCGCACTCTCCCTTTTTCCACTTATTTGTATTTTTGATTTATTTTTGATTTATTTTGTCAATTAAAAAAAAATACGCATCGTGCTGTGCTGTTTGTGTTTGCTTGAGTGCATTCGCGCGCTCTCGCTTTCTCCACTTTACAATTTTTTTGTTATTATTTATGTATTCCTGAGAGTTTATCTTATTTTTTATTTGTTTATTTAAATGAAGTCGACCAGTTGCCTGCCCTTCCTTCCATTATCCGTCACCGAGACAAACTGAAAAAAGTTCTGAGGTCGACCTTGTAAAGATAAGGATTCAGGTCTGTCTGCTGTTTACCTTTGCTCCTGCGCGCACTGCCCTTCTCTCCACATTTATGTGTTTGTTTGTTTGTCTATCTAATCTTTTGATTTTTTTTTTTTTTTTGGCCAGTCCTGGGTCTTGGACTCAGGGCCTGAGCACTGTCCCTGGCTTCTTCCAGCTCAAGGCTAGCACTCTGCCACTTGAGCCACAGCGCCGCTTCTGGCCGTTTTCTGTATATGTGGTGCTGGGGAATCGAACCTAGGGCCTCGTGTATCCGAGGCAGGGACTCTTGCCACTAGTCTATATCCCCAGCCCCTGTCTATCTAATCTTTTGGGTTTTTATTTCTAATGAGGTCGACCAGTTGTCTATTTATTATTATTATTTTTTTACTACGCATCAATCTGCGCTGCTTGTCTTTGCTCCTGTGTGCTCGCACACTCTCGCCTTTTCCACTTATTTTTATTTTTGATTTATTTTTGATTTATTTTGTCAATTTAAAAAAAAATACGCATCGTGCTGTGCTGTTTGTGTTTGCTTGAGTGCATTCGCGCGCTCTTGCTTTCTCCACTTTACAATTTTTTGTTATTATTTATCTATTCCTGAGAGTTTATCTTATTTTTTATTTGTTTATTTAAATGAAGTCGACCAGTTGCCTGCCCTTCCTTCCATTATCCGTCACCGAGACAAACTGAACAAAGTTCTGAGGTCGACCTTGTAAAGATAAGGATTCAGGTCTGTCTGCTGTTTACCTTTGTTCCTGCGCGCACTTCCCTTCTGTACACATTTATGTGTTTGTTTGTTTGTCTATCTAATCTTTTGGGTTTTATTTCTAATGAGGTCGACCAGTTGTCTATTTATTATTTTTTTTACTCCGCATCAAGCTACGCTGCTTTTCTTTGCTCCTGTGTGCTCGCGCACTCTCGCCTTTTCCACTTTTTTTATTTTTGATTTATTTTTGATTTATTTTGTCAATTTTAAAAAAAATACGCATCGTGCTGTGCTGTTTGTGTTTGCTTGAGTGCATTCGCGCGCTCTCGCTTTCTCCTCTTTCCAATTTTTTTGTTATTATTTATCTATTTCTGAGAGTTTATCTTATTTTTTATTTGTTTATTTAAATGAAGTCGACCAGTTGCATGCCCTTCCTTCCATTATCCGTCACCGAGACAAACTGAACAAAGTTCTGAGGTCGACCTTGTAAAGATAAGGATTCAGGTCTGTCTGCTGTTTACCTTTGCTCCTGCGCCCACTGCCCTTCTTTCCACAGTTATGTGTTTGTTTGTTTGTCTATCTAATCTTTTGGGTTTTTATTTCTAATGAGGTGAACCAGTTGTCTATTTATTATTTTTTTTTACTACGCATCAATCTTCGCTGCTTGTCTTTGCTCCTGTGTGCTCGCGCACTCTCGCCTTTTCCACTTATTTTTATTTTTGATTTATTTTTGATTTATTTTGTCAATTTTTAAAAAAAATACGCATCGTGCTGTGCTGTTTGTGTTTTCTTGAGTCTATTCGCGCGCTCTCGCTTTCTCCACCTTACAATTTTTTTGTTATAATTTTTCTATTCCTGAGAGTTTATCTTATTTTTAATTTGTTTATTTAAATGAAGTCGACCAGTTGCCTGCCCTTCCTTCCATTATCCGTCACCGCGACAAACTGAACAAAGTTCTGAGGTCGACCTTGTAAAGATAAGGATTCAGGTCTGTCTGCTGTTTACCTTTGCTCCTGAGCGCACTGCCCTTCTCTCCACATTTATGTGTTTGTTTGTTTGTCTATCTAATCTTTTGGGTTTTTATTTCTAATGAGGTCGACCAGTTGTCTATTTATTATTTTTTTTACTACGCATCAAGCTGCGCTGCTTGTCTTTGCTCCTGTGTGCTCGCGCACCTCTCGCCTTTTCCACTTATTTTTATTTTCGATTTATTTTTGATTCATTTTGTCAATTTAAAAAAAAATACGCATCGTGCTGTGCAGTTTCTGTTTGCTTGAGTGCATTCGCGCGCTCTCGCTTTCTCCACTTTACAATTTTTTGTTATTACTTATCTATTCCTGAGAGTTCATCATATTTTTTTATTTGTTTATTTAAATGAAGTCGACCAGTTGCCTGCCCTTCCTTCCATTATCCGTCACCGAGACAAACTGAACAAAGTTCTGAGGTCGACCTTGTAAAGATAAGGATTCAGGTCTGTCTGCTGTTTACCTTTGCTCCTGCGCGCAGTGCACTTCTCTCCACATTTATGTGTTTGTTTGTTTGTCTATCTAATCTTTTGGGTTTTTATTTCTAATGAGGTCGACCAGTTGTCTATTTATTATTTTTTTTACTACGCATCAAGCTGCGCTGCTTGTCTTTGCTCCTGTGTGCTCGCGCACTCTCGCCTTTTCCACTTATTTTTATTTTTGATTTATTTTTGATTTATTTTGTCAATTTAAAAAAAAATACGCATCGTGCTGTGCTGTTTGTGTTTGCTTGAGTGCATTCGCGCGCTCTCGCTTTCTCCACTTTACAATTTTTGTTATTATTTATCTATTCCTGAGAGTTTATCTTATTTTTCATTTGTTTATTTAAATGAAGTCGACCAGTTGCCTGCCCTTCCTTCCATTATCTGTCACCGAGACAAACTGAACAAAGTTCTGAGGTCGACCTTGTAAAGATAAGGATTCAGGTCTCTCTGCTGTTTACCTTTGCTCCTGCGCGCACTGCCTTCTCTCCACATTTATGTGTTTGTTTGTCTATCTAATCTTTTGGGTTTTTATTTCTAATGAGGTCGACCAGTTGTCTGTTTATTATTTTTTTTACTAAGCATCAAGCTGCGCTGCTTGTCTTTGCTCCTATGTGCTCGCGCACTCTCGCCTTTTCCACTTATTTTTATTTTTGATTTATTTTTGATTTATTTTGTCAATTTAAAAAAATACGCATCGTGCTGTGCTGTTTGTGTTTGCTTGAGTGCATTCGCGCGCTCTCGCTTTCTCCACTTTACAATTTTTTTGTTATTATTTATCTATTCCTGAGAGTTTATCTTATTTTTTATTTGTTTATTTAAATGAAGTCGACCAGTTGCCTGCCCTTCCTTCCATTATCCGTCACCGAGACAAACTGAACAAAGTTCTGAGGTCGACCTTGTAAAGATAAGGATTCAGGTCTGTCTGCTGTTTAACTTTGCTCCTGGGCGCACTGCCCTTCTCTCCACATTTATGTGTTTGTTTGTTTGTCTATCTAATCTTTTGGGTTTTTATTTCTAATGAGGTCGACCAGTTGTCTATTTATTATTATTTTTACTACGCATCAAGCTGCGCTGCTTGTCTTTGCTCTTGTGTGCTCGCGCACTCTCGCCTTTTCCACTTATTTTGATTTTTGATTTATTTTTTATTTATTTTGTCAATTTAAAAAAAATACGCATCGTGCTGTGCTGATTGTGTTTGCTTGAGTGCATTCGCGCGCTCTCGCTTTCTCCTCTTTCCAATTTTTTTTGCTATTATTTATCTATTCCTGAGAGTTTATCTTATTTTTTTATTTGTTTATTTAAATGAAGTCGACCAGTTGCCTGCCCTTCCTTCCATTATCCGTCACCGAGACAAACTGAACAAAGTTCTGAGGTCGACCTTGTAAAGATAAGGATTCAGGTCTGTCTGCTGTTTACCTTTGCTCCTGCGCGCACTGCCCTTCTCTCCACATTTATGTGTTTGTTTGTTTGTCTGTCTAATCTTTTGGGTTTTTATTTCTAATGAGGTCGACCAGTTGTCTATTTATTATTTTTTTTACTACGCATCAAGCTGCGCTGCTTGTCTTTGCTCCTGTGTGCTCGCGCACTCTCGCCTTTTCCACTTATTTTTATTTTTGATTTATTTTGTCAATTTAAAAAAAATACGCATCGTGCTGTGCTGTTTGTGTTTGCTTGAGTGCATTCGCGCGCTCTCGCTTTCTCCACTTTCCAATTTTTTGTTATTATTTATCTATTCCTGAGAGTTTATCTTATTTTTTATTTGTTTATTTAAATGAAGTCGACCAGTTGCCTGCCCCTTCCTTCCATTATCCGTCACCGAGACAAACTGAACAAAGTTCTGAGGTCGACCTTGTAAAGATAAGGATTCAGGTCTGTCTGCTGTTTACCTTTGCTCCTGCGCGCACTTCCCTTCTGTACACATTTATGTGTTTGTTTGTTTGTCTATCTAATCTTTTGGGTTTTATTTCTAATGAGGTCGACCAGTTGTCTATTTATTATTTTTTTTACTCCGCATCAAGCTACGCTGCTTTTCTTTGCTCCTGTGTGCTCGCGCACTCTCGCCTTTTCCACTTTTTTTATTTTTGATTTATTTTTGATTTATTTTGTCAATTTTAAAAAAAATACGCATCGTGCTGTGCTGTTTGTGTTTGCTTGAGTGCATTCGCGCGCTCTCGCTTTCTCCTCTTTCCAATTTTTTTGTTATTTTTTATCTATTTCTGAGAGTTTATCTTATTTTTTATTTGTTTATTTAAATGAAGTCGACCAGTTGCATGCCCTTCCTTCCATTATCCGTCACCGAGACAAACTGAACAAAGTTCTGAGGTCGACCTTGTAAAGATAAGGATTCAGGTCTGTCTGCTGTTTACCTTTGCTCCTGCGCCCACTGCCCTTCTTTCCACAGTTATGTGTTTGTTTGTTTGTCTATCTAATCTTTTGGGTTTTTATTTCTAATGAGGTGGACCAGTTGTCTATTTATTATTTTTTTTACTACGCATCAATCTTCGCTGCTTGTCTTTGCTCCTGTGTGCTCGCGCACTCTCGCCTTTTCCACTTATTTTAATTTTTGATTTATTTTTGATTTATTTTGTCAATTTTTAAAAAAAATACGCATCGTGCTGTGCTGTTTGTGTTTGCTTGAGTCCATTCGCGCGCTCTCGCTTTCTCCACTTTACAATTTTTTTGTTATAATTTTTCTATTCCTGAGAGTTTATCTTATTTTTAATTTGTTTATTTAAATGAAGTCGACCAGTTGCCTGCCCTTCCTTCCATTATCCGTCACCGAGACAAACTGAACAAAGTTCTGAGGTCGACCTTGTAAAGATAAGGATTCAGGTCTCTCTGCTGTTTACCTTTGCTCCTGCGCGCACTGCCCTTCTCTCCACATTTATGTGTTTGTTTGTCTATCTAATCTTTTGAGTTTTTATTTCTAATGAGGTCGACCAGTTGTCTGTTTATTATTTTTTTTACTACGCATCAAGCTGCGCTGCTTGTCTTTGCTCCTATGTGCTCGCGCACTCTCGCCTTTTCCACTTATTTTTATTTTTGATTTATTTTTGATTTATTTTGTCAATTTAAAAAAATACGCATCGTGCTGTGCTGTTTGTGTTTGCTTGAGTGCATTCGCGCGCTCTCGCTTTCTCCACTTTACAATTTTTTGTTATTATTTATCTATTCCTGAGAGTTTATCTTATTTTTTATTTGTTTATTTAAATGAAGTCGACCAGTTGCCTGCCCTTCCTTCCATTATCCGTCACCGAGACAAACTGAACAAAGTTCTGAGGTCGACCTTGTAAAGATAAGGATTCAGGTCTGTCTGCTGTTTACCTTTGCTCCTGGGCGCACTGCCCTTCTCTCCACATTTATGTGTTTGTTTGTTTGTCTATCTAATCTTTTGGGTTTTTATTTCTAATGAGGTCGACCAGTTGTCTATTTATTATTTTTTTTACTACGCATTAAGCTGCGCTGCTTGTCTTTGCTCTTGTGTGCTCGCGCACTCTCGCCTTTTCCACTTATTTTGATTTTTGATTTATTTTTTATTTATTTTGTCAATTTAAAAAAATACGCATCGTGCTGTGCTGATTGTGTTTGCTTGAGTGCATTCGCGCGCTCTCGCTTTCTCCTCTTTCCAATTTTTTTTGCTATTATTTATCTATTCCTGAGAGTTTATCTTATTTTTTTATTTGTTTATTTAAATGAAGTCGACCAGTTGCATGCCCTTCCTTCCATTATCCGTCACCGAGACAAACTGAACAAAGTTCTGAGGTCGACCTTGTAAAGATAAGGATTCAGGTCTGTCTGCTGTTTACCTTTGCTCCTGCGCGCACTGCCCTTCTCTCCACATTTATGTGTTTGTTTGTTTGTCTGTCTAATCTTTTGGGTTTTTATTTCTAATGAGGTCGACCAGTTGTCTATTTATTATTTTTTTTACTACGCATCAAGCTGCGCTGCTTGTCTTTGCTCCTGTGTGCTCGCGCACTCTCGCCTTTTCCACTTATTTTTATTTTTGATTTATTTTGTCAATTTTAAAAAAAAAATACGCATCGTGCTGTGCTGTTTGTGTTTGCTTGAGTGCATTCGCGCGCTCTCGCTTTCTCCACTTTACAATTTTTTTGTTATTATTTATCTATTCCTGAGAGTTTATCTTATTTTTTATTTGTTTATTTAAATGAAGTCGACCAGTTGCCTGCCCTTCCTTCCATTATCCGTCACCGAGACAAACTGAACAAAGTTCTGAGGTCGACCTTGTAAAGATAAGGATTCAGGTCTGTCTGCTGTTTACCTTTGCTCCAACGCGCACTGCCCTTCTCTCCACATTTATGTGTTTGTTTGTTTGTCTATCTAATCTTTTGGGTTTTTATTTCTAATGAGGTCGACCAGTTGTCTATTTATTATTTTCTTTACTACGCATCAAGCTGCGCTGCCTGTCTTTGCTCCTGTGTGCTCGCGCACTCTCGCCTTTTCCACTTATTTTTATTTTGATTTATTTTTGATTTATTTTGTCAATTTAAAAATAATACGCATCGTGCTGTGCTGTTTGTGTTTGCTTGAGTGCATTCGCGCGCTCTCTCTTTCTCCACTTTACAATTTTTTTGTTATTATTTATCTATTCCTGAGAGTTTATCTTATTTTTTATTTGTTTATTTAATTGAAGTCGACCAGTTGCCTGCCCTTCCTTCCATTATCCGTCACCGAGACAACTGAACAAAGTTCTGAGGTCGACCTTGTAAAGATAAGGATTCAGGTCTGTCTGCTGTTTACCTTTGCTCCTACGCGCACTGCCCTTCTCTCCACATTTATGTGTTTGTTTGTTTGTCTATCTAATCTTTTGGATTTTTATTTCTAATGAGGTCGACCAGTTGTCTATTTATTATTTTCTTTACTACGCATCAAGCTGCGCTGCCTGTCTTTGCTCCTGTGTGCTCGCGCACTCTCGCCTTTTCCACTTATTTTTATTTTTGATTTATTTTTGATTTATTTTGTCAATTTAAAAAAAATACGCATCGTGCTGTGCTGTTTGTGTTTGCTTGAGTGCATTCGCGCGCTCTCCTCTTTCTCCACTTTACAATTTTTTTGTTATTATTTATCTATTCCTGAGAGTTTATCTTATTTTTTATTTGTTTATTTAATTGAAGTCGACCAGTTGCCTGCCCTTCCTTCCATTATCCGTCACCGAGACAAACTGAACAAAGTTCTGAGGTCGACCTTGTAAACATAAGGATTCAGGTCTGTCTGCTGTTTACCTTTGCTCCTGCGCGCACTGCACTTCTCTCCACATTTATGTGTTTGTTTGTTTGTCTATCTAATCTTTTGGGTTTTATTTCTAATGAGGTCGACCAGTTGTCTATTTATTATTTTTTTTACTCCGCATCAAGCTACGCTGCTTTTCTTTGCTCCTGTGTGCTCGCGCACTCTCGCCTTTTCCACTTTTTTTATTTTTGATTTATTTTTGATTTATTTTGTCAATTTTAAAAAAAATACGCATCGTGCTGTGCTGTTTGTGTTTGCTTGAGTGCATTCGCGCGCTCTCGCTTTCTCCACTTTACAATTTTTTTGTTATTATTTATCTATTTCTGAGAGTTTATCTTATTTTTTATTTGTTTATTTAAATGAAGTCGACCAGTTGCATGCCCTTCCTTCCATTATCCGTCACCGAGACAAACTGAACAAAGTTCTGAGGTCGACCTTGTAAAGATAAGGATTCAGGTCTGTCTGCTGTTTACCTTTGCTCCTGCGCCCACTGCCCTTCTTTCCACAGTTATGTGTTTGTTTGTTTGTCTATCTAATCTTTTGGGTTTTTATTTCTAATGAGGTGGACCAGTTGTCTATTTATTATTTTTTTTACTACGCATCAATCTTCGCTGCTTGTCTTTGCTCCTGTGTGCTCGCGCACTCTCGCCTTTTCCACTTATTTTTATTTTTGATTTATTTTTGATTTATTTTGTCAATTTTTAAAAAAAATACGCATCGTGCTGTGCTGTTTGTGTTTGCTTGAGTCCATTCGCGCGCTCTCGCTTTCTCCACTTTACAATTTTTTTGTTATAATTTTTCTATTCCTGAGAGTTTATCTTATTTTTAATTTGTTTATTTAAATGAAGTCGACCAGTTGCCTGCCCTTCCTTCCATTATCCGTCACCGCGACAAACTGAACAAAGTTCTGAGGTCGACCTTGTAAAGATAAGGATTCAGGTCTGTCTGCTGTTTACCTTTGCTCCTGAGCGCACTGCCCTTCTCTCCACATTTATGTGTTTGTTTGTTTGTCTATCTAATCTTTTGGGTTTTTATTTCTAATGAGGTCGACCAGTTGTCTATTTATTATTTTTTTTACTACGCATCAAGCTGCGCTGCTTGTCTTTGCTCCTGTGTGCTCGCGCACTCTCGCCTTTTCCACTTATTTTTATTTTCGATTTATTTTTGATTCATTTTGTCAATTTAAAAAAAAATACGCATCGTGCTGTGCAGTTTCTGTTTGCTTGAGTGCATTCGCGCGCTCTCGCTTTCTCCACTTTACAATTTTTTGTTATTACTTATCTATTCCTGAGAGTTCATCATATTTTTTTATTTGTTTATTTAAATGAAGTCGACCAGTTGCCTGCCCTTCCTTCCATTATCCGTCACCGAGACAAACTGAACAAAGTTCTGAGGTCGACCTTGTAAAGATAAGGATTCAGGTCTGTCTGCTGTTTACCTTTGCTCCTGCGCGCAGTGCACTTCTCTCCACATTTATGTGTTTGTTTGTTTGTCTATCTAATCTTTTGGGTTTTTATTTCTAGTGAGGTCGACCAGTTGTCTATTTATTATTTTTTTTACTACGCATCAAGCTGCGCTGCTTGTCTTTGCTCCTGTGTGCTCGCGCACTCTCGCCTTTTCCACTTATTTTTATTTTTGATTTATTTTTGATTTATTTTGTCAATTTAAAAAAAAATACGCATCGTGCTGTGCTGTTTGTGTTTGCTTGAGTGCATTCGCGCGCTCTCGCTTTCTCCACTTTACAATTTTTTGTTATTATTTATCTATTCCTGAGAGTTTATCTTATTTTTCATTTGTTTATTTAAATGAAGTCGACCAGTTGCCTGCCCTTCCTTCCATTATCTGTCACCGAGACAAACTGAACAAAGTTCTGAGGTCGACCTTGTAAAGATAAGGATTCAGGTCTCTCTGCTGTTTACCTTTGCTCCTGCGCGCACTGCCCTTCTCTCCACATTTATGTGTTTGTTTGTCTATCTAATCTTTTGGGTTTTTATTTCTAATGAGGTCGACCAGTTGTCTGTTTATTATTTTTTTTACTAAGCATCAAGCTGCGCTGCTTGTCTTTGCTCCTATGTGCTCGCGCACTCTCGCCTTTTCCACTTATTTTTATTTTTGATTTATTTTTGATTTATTTTGTCAATTTAAAAAAATACGCATCGTGCTGTGCTGTTTGTGTTTGCTTGAGTGCATTCGCGCGCTCTCGCTTTCTCCACTTTACAATTTTTTTGTTATTATTTATCTATTCCTGAGAGTTTATCTTATTTTTTATTTGTTTATTTAAATGAAGTCGACCAGTTGCCTGCCCTTCCTTCCATTATCCGTCACCGAGACAAACTGAACAAAGTTCTGAGGTCGACCTTGTAAAGATAAGGATTCAGGTCTGTCTGCTGTTTACCTTTGCTCCTGGGCGCACTGCCCTTCTCTCCACATTTATGTGTTTGTTTGTTTGTCTATCTAATCTTTTGGGTTTTTATTTCTAATGAGGTCGACCAGTTGTCTATTTATTATTATTTTTACTACGCATCAAGCTGCGCTGCTTGTCTTTGCTCTTGTGTGCTCGCGCACTCTCGCCTTTTCCACTTATTTTGATTTTTGATTTATTTTTTATTTATTTTGTCAATTTAAAAAAAATACGCATCGTGCTGTGCTGATTGTGTTTGCTTGAGTGCATTCGCGCGCTCTCGCTTTCTCCTCTTTCCAATTTTTTTTGCTATTATTTATCTATTCCTGAGAGTTTATCTTATTTTTTTATTTGTTTATTTAAATGAAGTCGACCAGTTGCCTGCCCTTCCTTCCATTATCCGTCACCGAGACAAACTGAACAAAGTTCTGAGGTCGACCTTGTAAAGATAAGGATTCAGGTCTGTCTGCTGTTTACCTTTGCTCCTGCGCGCACTGCCCTTCTCTCCACATTTATGTGTTTGTTTGTTTGTCTGTCTAATCTTTTGGGTTTTTATTTCTAATGAGGTCGACCAGTTGTCTATTTATTATTTTTTTTACTACGCATCAAGCTGCGCTGCTTGTCTTTGCTCCTGTGTGCTCGCGCACTCTCGCCTTTTCCACTTTTTTTATTTTTGATTTATTTTTGATTTATTTTGTCAATTTTAAAAAAAAATACGCATCGTGCTGTGCTGTTTGTGTTTGCTTGAGTGCATTCGCGCGCTCTCGCTTTCTCCTCTTTCCAATTTTTTTGTTATTATTTATCTATTTCTGAGAGTTTATCTTATTTTTTATTTGTTTATTTAAATGAAGTCGACCAGTTGCATGCCCTTCCTTCCATTATCCGTCACCGAGACAAACTGAACAAAGTTCTGAGGTCGACCTTGTAAAGATAAGGATTCAGGTCTGTCTGCTGTTTACCTTTGCTCCTGCGCCCACTGCCCTTCTTTCCACAGTTATGTGTTTGTTTGTTTGTCTATCTAATCTTTTGGGTTTTTATTTCTAATGAGGTGGACCAGTTGTCTATTTATTATTTTTTTTACTACGCATCAATCTTCGCTGCTTGTCTTTGCTCCTGTGTGCTCGCGCACTCTCGCCTTTTCCACTTAATTTTATTTTTGATTTATTTTTTATTTATTTTGTCAATTTTTAAAAAAAATACGCATCGTGCTGTGCTGTTTGTGTTTGCTTGAGTCCTTT